>NC_137800.1:12669707-12749707 GCF_963383645.1 Muscardinus avellanarius | reverse complement strand
TATCTAGCAGGGAGCTGAGCTTAGCTGGGATGCTGGGTAAATCTTGGTTGAGTTTTATGCAACTGTCTCTTATTGTAACCATCAACACTCTGACGGGGAGCTGCTGAGAAGGCCTCCAGTTAGCGCTGGCCTGGGGAAAGGCTGCCAGCCGCACCAGCCCCATCCTCCGCCTGGTGCTACCTATGAAGTCATTCTTGCCATGGACCCAGGACCAGCTATATAGGAATGGCAGCGCCCGTGTGATTACAGCCCGAAGGGGTCGAGGCAGTCACGCAGCCAGCTCTGCATTCTACCTGGGAGAGCGCCGCGGCCCAGAGAGGCGCGTAGGTTGACTGGGTCAGTGGACTGGCGGTGAGTTCCGTGGGACTCTGAGGGCCTGCAGGCAGAGTTTGGAGCCGGTGAGGACTGGGGGAGGCTATTTCAGGAAAGGGAGGAGGCGTGGAGGTAGGAGCAAGCTGTTGCCGGTGTGCACAGTGGGCAGCGGTTGGTGGAGGGTGTGTGAATGTTAGGGGGCGGCCAGCAGACCGCTGCAGGGGAGCGAAGGCAGCTCTGCTGTTGTCTGCACTGCGGTGGCCTGGCCAGGAGTTGGATGCAGGAAGGCAAGCGGGGTCAGAGGAGCACCTTGGTGGGATGGCGGCTGGGAAGGGCCGATGCCAAGAGCCACCGAGGCGTTCCAGGTGCAAGGCCGGATGCGCACTGGTGCAGGAAGGAGGCGGGCGGAGTCTTCTCCAGGGGCTGGGAAACTGGGGCAAGCGCCCTGGGACAACTAGGAAACGAGACAGCATGGAATCAGGTGCTAAATTGTGCGGCACAGACTAAGCATGGAGTGGGAGAGTGGAGAAGGCGGGCCTTGGAGCCATAAGATGGCATCCTGAACGAGGAGGTTTCTGAGCTGGACTTTAAAAATAAGAGCAATGTTCAAAAGAAGGGGTTCTAGGCATATTATTTGCACTTAAAATTTCTCTCTGTGTTTTATGATGCGTAGACAACCTGTAGCCTTGCTAATTCCTAGAGACAGTAAACCACTCACTTGTGGCCATACCGACCATGTACACACACCCACCAACCCCAAGCCCCAGAATCTCCATCTACCCCTCACACACTAAGCTGGGATTCATCCCCTGGCCTAAATAACCCCAGGACCAGGCCCCGACAGCTGGAGACCACCCCGATAGCCCCGAGTCCCCAGGCATATGGCAGCCAGCCCACCCTGAGTGCACCTCTCACCCAGCCTACAGTTCCTTGCCATAGGGACCACAGTGAAGCTTCCAGGCCATGACCTCTGACCCCCTGCTTCCCGACCCACCCGTGCTTCCCCGGGTGCCCTGTGGTGTGACGCAGAAGGCCTCCTCCCCTCAGAACTGTGAGTGATAAAACTTCTCTCAGTGGCCCTGACTCCACGGTGCCATTACTCAGCCGCACCTATGCGCTAAAACCTGGGTACCGGGCAGACACTAGGGAAGGGAGCAGCCGAACGCTTGGGGACTGTTGCTGTGAAGGAAGGAGCTTTGCAGGGAGATGAGCGAAGGCCCAGTCCACCTCTTTCTTCCGACTCTCCTCCATCACCCAGGGGCTTTCCGCTCAGGTCTTCTTGGGCCAGTCCAGGCAGGGTCCTCATATTGTTTATTGCTGCTTTGGGGCTTGGGTCAGCCCTTGACTGCCCCCCACTCCCTTGGGTAGCTCTTTCAGCCAGACCTGTCATTGCATTCTGCTGCCTTCTCTGCTATTAAGGAATGGCAGACACCTCTGATGCCAATGGGGAAGATAATCTGGGAGCCAGGGATGGGCAAATTGGGAGAACTGTTTTGGAACCTCTGAAGTTGGAGCCTTTGGGGCCAGTGAAGCTCTCAAAAGCCTAGATTTTGATCTTGCAGGGGAGGGGGAGATGTGAGCTGAGTAGCTCAGGGTAAACTTTCCCTTTCTTCTTTATCCCCAGTGGACCCTAACGATGCTTCCTGTGCCTCTGTGTCCCTGGAGACTTGGTTAATCACTCAGTGACCATCCCGGGCCTGCTAACCATAAGCTGGATGCTGGAGCCTCTCGTTCACCAAGGCTCTGGCAATGAGCAGAAAGAATAGTAGGGCTTGGGCGTGGTGGCGCACACCTGCAATCCCAGTACTTGGGAGGCTGAGATAAGGGATTGAAAGTGCAGGGCTAGCCGGGCGTGGTGGCGCACGCTTGTCATCCCCGCACTTGGGAGGCAGAGACAGGAGGATCGTGCAGGTTCGTGGTCAGCCTCACTGGCTTAAGAGACCCTGTTTCCAAATAAATAAAAAAAAGGTCTCGGAGCGTAGCCTGGAGGGAGAAGGGCTTCCAGGAACCCCAGTACCACCACCAAAAAAAAAAAAAAAAAAAGAAAGAAAGAAAGTGCAGGGCTAGCCTGGGCAACTTAGACCCAGTCTCAATATAAAACAAAAAGGGCTAAGCATGCAGTCAATGGTAGAACACCCCTGCGACTGATCCCCAGTGACAAGAAAAAAGAAGAAAGGGTGGTAGGATAGTGGTAGAATGCCTCAACTCTAGTTCACTGTCTGCACGGCGCCACTGGGCCTTGGTGTCTTCTAGCAAGTGGATATAGGACCAGATGAATCCAAGGCCCCTTTTGGCTCTGGAGATCTAGAGTTCTGTGGAGCAGGGGTGAGCCCTCGGCTGTGCTGGAGCCCTGTCCTGGCTTCTGGAGTGGATCCTGACCTTTTGCTCTTCAGAGCAAAGGAAAATCCTCCCCACTCTGAGCCCTCCCGGGGCGCACAGTCTCTGGGCAGGCTGGCACGGCCTGTCTTCCAGCTCCAACTATCCGGGCAGGTAGGAGACCACGGCAGAGAGGCCGAGGTTTATTCCGTGAAGGGCAGCCTCGCTGGGGCAGGTGGTGTGTCCTGCCCGAGGAGGGGCTGCAGAGGGCAGCAGATGTGCTTCTTGAAGCCAACGGTGCTGCTCCGGGATCGAGGGGAGAAGGCTGGTTTCTTTTCACGCCTACCTTTCAGGAACAGTCCAGTACCGGGCCGCCTTTGCCTTAAAAGATGAACATCCACCCCCTTTCTTGTCACTCTCCTGCCTGCCTATCACAATCCTCCCCTCCTCCAAAGCCCCACCCCACCTCTCCCCCGCCCTCCCAGTGTCTGGGGCAGGCTCAGTCCCGACCTTCCTCTACCAGACCCAGCCAAGCACAGAACCTGTGAACCCAGGAGATCACGCCTGGGGAGGTGAACCCTGTGCCTGAGAAGAGAGAGACCCTTCCTCACCCCAGGGGGGTCACAGGGATGGGGACAGTTCCTTCCTCAATGGAAGGAGCCTCAGCCTAGGCGTCCTTACAGACTGGGGTTCACAAAGGGGCAGAGCTGCTCAGAGCCATGCGGCGGCCATGTGGACACGGGTCCACCTGGTATCAGTAACCCGGCTTCTACCACTGCAGCACACTGCCTCCGGAGCAGAGGGCCCTGCATCCTGGCTGCCTGGGAAAAGCCCAGGTCTTCAGGGAGGCAGACAGGATGGAACACATGGCCCCTCCAACCTTGGGGCGGGACCAGGGAAATGGAGGTTTCTTTGCAGGAGAATGTGTGTTTTTAGGGGGAAGGCAGAACCTGAGCTCACCTCCTGGGAAATGGTTTTGCAGAAGCATATGAAAATGGGTGTCCACACACATGCAGTGCGTGTGCATACGTGCGCGCGTGCACACACACACACACACACACACACACACACACAGGCACACATGCCTCTGCACCCAGAGCCGTGGTGGCATGACTCCCAGCCACCTCAGCCCTCCCCCATCCCCAAGCCCCGCTTTCTCTCCTACCCTATCTGTGCAATCTTGTGAAAACTCCACCACTCTTAAGGTTAATAAGGCTCATTTGCTTAAGATAGCACCTGTTTCTATGGTGACTCCTGCCACCCAGAATCTGTTCATCAACTCAGACAAGAAAACAGTGACTTCCACCCTCTTTGAAAGGAAAAAGCTAATTCTTAGCCAAAGGCATGACAGACCAGCAGCCCGAGTTGCTCTGGGCTTCTGTCCTTCCACCAGGGTTAAGTCCTCCCCTCCCACCCCTAACAGCTACCCAAGAGTGCACAGATTCCTCCTGAGAGCTCTAGACTGGCTTCTTCCTCATCATCTTTATGAAACAGCAGAGCCTGCTGCGGGAGGATGTGCTTCCAGGCCCTCCAGAGCACTGGCTATTTGCCCTCTAGCCTCTGGTCCATCCATACCACTCCACCTGGCTCTCCTCTCCCCAGAGGGAGGCTGCTGGGCAGCCCCTGGACGCTCCAGCCTCCCTCCCCAGCCCTGCTGCCCACGCTATGGGTCTCTCAAGCCGGCCCCCTGGATTCCCGCGGCCACCTCTGCCATGCCTCCTGCTGGGGCCCTGTCCTCCCCGTGTGTGCAGGAGGCTGCTGGCTTGGTCCTCCTGAAACTGAAGCCGTTCAGGCCTCGCCCCTGCTTAGCGGCCCACTCTGGTCCTCTGTGGTCTGTGGTTGAGGTTTGCAACACTGACCTGACACTAATCCCAACCGTGGGACGCAAATCATTGAGGAAGTAGGTTCCCAGGCAGGTGTGACTAATAATAAAGCTCCAGTGAGCAATTTACCTTTTAAAATAAATGGGAGCCGCTTCCACTTCTCCCTCTAATAATACTGCTCTCACCGTGTTCCGACACACTTTGTTGGTGGGGAGAGTACGTGTGGGGACTTGCACGGAACTTTGAGCTTGTTTTATGTGTTCAGAGTCTCAGGGGAGTAGGTTGTGCTCTCGAGCAACCTTTTGGCAGAAAGAGATTGAGGGCTGCTAAGGAGAGGATCAGGGAGGGAATCGTAGACTGTTGGAGCTGGGTGCTGTCGCTGAAGCCCTCCTAACTGTCTGGGTTTGCAGGGGCAGAGAGACAGGAGTGGCACCCCCCCACCCCAGCTGGCAAGGGGCCTACAGACAAGCCTTGTGAATCCTGATCTCAAGCTCTTTCTGAAGTATCATCCTGTCCTCTGCCAGACATAGCTGATTGCTTGTGGTTCCAAGACCCTGAGTCTCTCTCAGAAGGCTCCTCCCTGGATGGTGCTCCACTCCAGGAGAGTTGGCGTCTGGCTCATTCATAATGTCCCAGCATCTAAGAGCCAGTCTAGCCTCTAGCCCAGCCCGTAGCAGACAGCATCTCCTTGGACATCTCCCGAGACAACCCCCGCCCAGAAGAGACAGCAGCTCAATGGCTGTAAATACTATGTGTGTATTGCAAAGCCAGCTCCCTCCTCGGCCTCTCCTCGGCATTGCCTTTCAATTTCCACTTGGAGATCCAAAAAGCACGGGATTGTTAATGTGTTTAGGGCACAACTTCAGATGCCCTGTCTCCTACCCTGCCCATACCATTCTCATGTCCCCATCTCGGTCAGTGGTCCCAAATCCTTCTGACCATCCCTGGTTCTCCATGTCTAACCCATCCGCAGGTCCTGTTGGCTCCCAACCTCATGACAGCTTCTGAAGCGGTGCCCTCTGCTCTTGCCTTATCCCCCAGCTGTGATCCTTCTCCCAAAGAGCAACCATGTCTGCATTGAGAGAGAGCTTTGCATTTTTACTTTCTTGCTATGGGAATTGAACCCAGGACACCTCCGAGCTACACCTGCAGCCCATGTTTTTACTTTTTATATTTTGAAACAGGGTCTTGCTTAGTGGCTGAGAATCTCGCTAAGTTGCTGAGACTGGCCTCGAACCCATGACCATCCTAGTTTAGCTTCCCAAGTACCGGCATTATAGGAATGCGTACCGTGCCTGGCTCAGAGATCTTTTTAAAAAGGCCAGGTAGTTTTAACCCCTGGCTAAAGTCCTCCAGTAGTCACCATGTGAAACTCCCTGGCTGGCCCTCCATGGATGGTTCTCAGCCTGGGTGCATGCCCCAACTTTCTCTTTATCATGGTTAAGGGCACTTTTCGTGAGATCTACCCCCTTAAGTGTTTGATTTTACAAAACAGTATTGCTAACCCCTGGCACAATGTCATACATCAGGTCTCTAGAACTTCTGTATAACTAAAACTTTAGACCCAAGAAGTATCAACACCCCACTTCTCCCTCCCCACATCCTGAGGGACAAGCCCCCTCACCTGGCCGCCTCCACCCCTGAAGATGCAGATTTAACTGGTCTGGGCGAGGCTTTCTGGTGACCCTAATGAGCTGTCAGGGTTAGAACCTCTGTCCAGACAGCCAGCCCTGCTGTCTAGCTGATGGCACTTCTCCCTGGGCCACTTGGCTCCAGCCACTGGGCGCCTTCTGTTTTGGAGTTCACCCCACCCCTTCCTGCCCTTCTCTCTGCCCGGTTGCCTTGCTGGGTTTCCACCTCTGGGGCGCCTTCCCCTGCGTCCTCCTCTCATCTCCATGGGTCTTGGGACTGAACTTCGTCCCAACACCCCCACTCTCCACTGTAGTCCTTGATTTTCTTCTCTGCTCCCCTCACCAGACAGGGAGCTCCTTGATGAAAGGCATCTGATCATGTAAACTTCTGGTCTGTAGTGACTGAATGAAATCTACCACCCAAGGGGGTCGAGTGCATAATGAATGAATGAATGAATGAATGAGATCTGACCAATACAGGGAGAAGCCAGTTATGATTCTTCAGTGATCCAAAGCCTCTACTTCTACTGATGTGGCCCAAGATTATATTAACTGTCTTAACTTCTGCCTTATGGTGTGACATTCTATTATTAGCTTAAAATTTGGATTTAAATTAGCTTAAGAATTAACAAAAACTCTTCTTGATCTTTTCCCTTCATGAACCTCTGACATGCCAGCTCTTCCTGTTCTGCATGCATGCAATTGATTTGAAAACTAAATATAGAGCTTTAGATTAATCCCTATTAAGCTTAATGTTTTTTTTGTGTGTGTGCGTGTATGTGTGCAGGCCCATTCTTCCAATTTACCAAAATTAACTGTTTTGGGTTACCTAATTATACTATTTCTTAAAATTTTGTGTGATCTGAAAATTTGGTGGGCATGCTATATATAAAAATATCGAGCAAGGGGAGGATCAGGCAAGAATCTTGTGGCACGTCGCCAGAGATCAACTTCAAGACTGATGTTAATCCATTTGTCAACACTCTTCGGGACTACTCGTTAACACGCTATAACTCTACCTCATACCACCTTCATTGCTCCCCTTGCCCACAGGTCCCGTGATTGATGTGGTCTAATGCCTAGCTCAGCCAACTGTGCTATGCTTGTGTATAGCTGTTTCTGGTTCAAAGGATCAGTGCATGTACCAACAAAGAAATCCAAGTGGTCAGTAGTGATTAGTTTTGTGTGAGCCTACGCAGGATCCTAATGTTCACTGTTTTCATTTCTGTGGTCTCAGATCATCTGCTTATTGAACTGCTTTTTATTTGTTTTTTATTATTATTATTTTTTTTTGTGGTACTGGGGTTCCTGGAAGCCCTTCTACCTCCAGGCTACACTCCCAGACCTATTTTTACATTTTTATTTGGAAACAGGGTCTCCTAAGCCAGTGCGCGCGGCTGGCTTCGAACCTGCGCAATCCTCCTGTCTCTGCCTCTGAAGCGCGGGGATTACAAGCGTGCGCCACCATGCCCGGCTGAGCTGCTTTTTAAATTTTGATGATGACTGTTACTACACTCACCAGCATCAATTCAGGAATCCACATTTTCCTTTCCCTTATCTGGAAATGATTTTGAGATCATAAATGTAAGATCTTTCTGAGCCTTGAAGGTGTAATTCGGCTAGAGATCTTGAACTGTTTAAAGCAACCATGTGTTTGCATATTGCAAAAGGGCCTTTAGGAAGAGGGAACAAAGTAGTAGTGGCCCAAACGGATCTGTGACAATAGAGAAGGTCTGAGACACTGCAGCAGATGGGCAGGAGACTGTGGGGTCTGAGAGGAGGGCAGCCAGGGGCCAGAGTCTCGAAGCCCTTGAGTAACATTATGGGGAGAAAGGATGTTGTCCTGGGAGACTTGGGGAGTCACTGCCAGAATTCAAATAGATAAGTAATATGATCATATTTAGCCTTTAGAAAAATCATGAAAGAAAATCATGATTTAGAAAAACCAAGAAAAATCATGAAAGAAAGACCAAAACTTTTGTAGGAGGTGAGATTCTAGGAGGAAACCAGTTAGCAGAACTTCACAAGCATGATCCAGAGACAATTGATAAGGGCCTCAATGAACTCAGCCATCTTGGCTTTTCATTCTATGTTTATGATTCTTTTTATATATCCCATCAGACACTGAGCTTTTAGTTATGCTGCTTCCTTTCCCAAAAGGCAGTCTTCTGTGTTCTTTGGCCTTTTCAGGCTTGCTCATAATTCAACTCAATTTCTATCTCCACCATGAACTCACCACAGTGATGCCACTTCTATCTATCTATCCTACCCAGGCTTTATCCATCCATTCATCCATCCACTCATTCATCCATCTGTCCACTTATCCATCTGCCCATCCATCTATCTACTCATCTATCCATCTATCCACCAATCCATCTATCTCTCTACTCATCCATCTGCCCATCCATCGATCCATCCATCCATCCATCCATGTATTCATCCATCTAACTATCCACTCATCCATCTGTTCATCCATTCATCCATCCACCTCCTCATTCATAGCTGGGCATGGTGGTACACACTTGTAATCCCAGTACTTGGAAGGCAGAGATAGCAGGATCAGAGGTTCATAGTCATCCTCAGCAACTTAGTGAGGCCCTCTGCAACTTCTTGAGACCCTGTTACAAAATAAAAAGTAAAAAGGAGCCGGGCGTGGTGGTGCACATTTGTAATCCCAGTACTTGGGAAACTGAGACAGAAGGATCGTGGTTTGTAGACAACCTCAGCTACTTAATGAGGCCCCTGCAACTTAGTAAGACCTTGTTTCAAAATAAAGAATAAAAAATGAGGCTAGGGGTATAGCTCGGAGGTAGAATACCCCTGGGTTCCATTCTCAGTATCACAAAAAATAAAATAAAATAAAAAAAAGGACTAGGGGTATAGCTCAGAGACAGAATGCCCCTAAGTTCAATCCCTAGTAAGAAAAAAATTAAAAAGTACATGCTCATTCATTCATCCATCCATCCATCCACTCATCTATCCCTTCCCTCATTTGCCTACACATCGATTCCTTCATTCAACATTTACTGAGAGTCTTCTATAGTCTGGCCACAGTGTAAAGAAAAAGATGCATTTATACTCTCTGAGAATTCATGGTCTCAGAAGGAAAAGAGACTCTGATAACAACAAAGCCCAGGGATGGGACACCAATGGAGGTGGGGGGAGTGCAGCAGGAGCCTTGGACAGGCAGGGCTGACTGGGGCTCAGGCTTGAGAGCCCGCCGCTGCTCAGTGGAGGTGACTCTGAGCTGAGCCTTGAAAGGGGAGGGCTTGCCTCCTGCGAAGAAGGGCGTGCTCTGCTCCCTCTCACCGCGCTGAGTGTAAAGGGCCCATTGGAGTGAATGTCAAACCACAGGTATCGATCTCTAATTTTCTTTGGGTTGTCCTTGTCCTTCCAACTGGGAATCAGAAAAAAAAAAAACATTTTTAAATTCCTAACATGTATTCATCAAATACTTACTTTATTTTTATTCTTTTTTTAAAGAGCCAGAGTGCAAGCTAAACAGATGGTCCTAATATCTTCCTGTAAATCTGATGCCTGCTGGCAGCCTTTGTCCTGCAAGGTCTTTTAAGCAGTGACCATGTAGGTGGCTCCTTCTCCTGGCCAGGCCCTGCCCCACCTCTTGGGAGAGGCAGATGCTCCTTCCTATCAAAGGCGGAGCGTTTTAAGCTTTCTGTGGAGGACTGAAGGTGACCGGAGGTGAAAAGAGTGGAGAACCGGCATATGTGCAGACGCCACTGTGCGCTTGGGTGTTACACATCTTGTCTCCCTGAAGCCTCAGCGCTCCTATGAGGTTAATGTTAGTCTCCTTTTACACACATGAGGCAACAGACGCAGGGAGGTAGATAATTGTTGATTGTACTGGAGAATGGATCTCCTGGTTCATTCTGCCCTGGAAGGCCCAGGGCAGAGCTGCGCCAGCTGAGATGGATGTAGCTAAGGGTAGAGAGGTCCAGGACCTCAAACCACACCCCTCACAGCTGCGCCAGCACCTCTGTGCCCCCTGAAGTGAGCGCTCACGCTGGCCGCACCTAGGCAGTGGGTGCAGAGCCATAGGTGGGTGGCGTGCGTCCCCTGAAGGTGCTTGTGCTGGAGGCTTGGTCCTGGAATGGCTGCGTTGAGATGGGGGCTGGTGGGAAGTGGTTAGGTCCTGGGGCCACTGCCCTCAGAAGGGATTAATGTAGTTCTCTTGAAGTCCCAGATCGCTCTTTCAAGAGTGAGTTGTTATACAAAGAGCAAGCCTGGTCCTTGAACCTCTCTGGCTTACCTGTCTCACCATGTGCCTCATGGAAGAAGTCCAACAGACTTCATGAGGCCCTCACAAGATGCTCAATGAGTGGGGATTCCTGATCTTAGGCTTTAGTCTCTAATACTGTGAGCTAAATAAACCTCTGCTAGTTATAAAGCTCCCAGCCTCAGGTATTTTATTACAGCAACAGAAAGTGGACTAAAACAGATAGCATCGCCTTATGAGCAGGGGTATAAGCTCTAGACTCCAGTCTCAGGCATTTGCTGGCTGTGACATCTTGAGCATGTTGCTTCTCACTCCAGGCCTTAATCTTCTTATCTGCATTGCCTTCCTCTTACAGCTCTCATGAGGATTAAATGAGATATTGATGTAAAGCACAGTGCTGGGTGCCATATGCCTAGTGTGAAAATGGTTTTTTACTTATTATCTTTCTTCCTTTTCCCTCCCTCCTTTTCCTCTTCCTTCTTTAATTGTTCTTGTTGTTTCTGTTTAGTTCTAACAGACATGGGCTCTAAGAAGAGTGTCTCTGGCCAGGAGGGGAAATACTGCCGGTGAAGACCTTGCTGGGAGGAGCCAAGGGGCACATCTTACAGGTCACCTACACAAGACTCCATCCAATGGGGCACATTTTCTGGGCTACCCATGGATAATCACTCAGTGCCAAGGAGCTCGGCCCCCCACGGGTATGCCCTCTGTTTTTACAGTTTGAATTCTTAGAAAGTTCTTCCCGAGAAGGAGCCACACTTCGCTGTCAGACTTCACCCACTGGTCCTCCGCTGCCCCGAGGAGGCGGCAGCACCTCCCTGCTTCTCAGAGCATCTTCTGCTTCCTGCAGTGGTTCCAGGAGCCCAGCCCGCCCTCCCTCGCTTGCTTGCTCAGTGGTTGCTGACCTGATATGGGTTCTGAATGACGAGCCTCGCCATCCTGCCTGCTTTCCTCAGGCTGCTCACCAGCCCTCTTGAAATAGTGTGGCTGGGGGAATAAGACAGTGCTCCAGCCATGGCTTCGCTGAGGCAGACTGCCAGGGCGTCCTGAGATCGGCCAGTGGGGGGAGAGCACTGTGCTTAAGACATGCTCCCGTGGCCCCTTCTCCCACCCCGGCCTGTCCTGAGAGCTGCCAAGGGAGTGTACTGAGGCCCCAGGACAGCAGCAGCCCGGGCTGACATTAGGGCAGGAGGGGGTCCGGACCGAGCTCCTGGGGGTGGGGGGTGGGGTCCAGCCCTGCCCATCAGAACTGACTTCAGAGGTGTGTGTGTGTGTGTGTGTGTGTGTGTGTGTGTGTGTGTGTGTGTGTATGAGAGAGAGAGAGAGAGAGAGAGAGAGAGAGAGAGAGAGAGAGAGTGTTTTCTGCCTGATCCAGGAATTCTCCTGGATGGCAGAATTGGTTTCCATAACGACTTTCTGATATAAACATATTTGATAAAAATAAGTTAACAGCGGAGCTGTGGCAGAGCACAGATTCTCAGAGTGCAGAGAGAAAGAGAAAGAAGAGAGAGAGAGAGAGAGAGAGAGAGAGAGAGAGAGAGACCTCCTAGAAGAACAGCATTTTCTGCCTTTTTCTCCCCTCTGTCAGCTCTGAATACTTGCTTGCCATAACCCCACTGAAAAGCTTTGTTTACCGCATTCCTATAGGCAGGGCCTGTCTCCCTCAGCCTCACAGTCACGCTCACGCTCCCGCTCCCGCTCCCTCCCCCCTCCTTAGTTACCTGAAACACTACAATATGTATGGGATAATATGATAAATTCATTTCCAATTCACTGCATTATCCCTTGAATATTTTAATGACTCATTGAATGGAGTAAGAAAAAAAGCTATTTCAAATGAACAATTATGCTGCATTAGTCTAAGGACTGATTATATTTAAACACTGCTCACATGGATAACAGGACACGGCGACCTCAGCTTAGGAGAGCTAATTTGGCCCTTATCTGCAAATAATTTTACACCACAAATTACCACGAAAACCTAAAGGGCTTTAAAAACATTCATCAAAAGATAATATTCCCACTCTGTGGCAACATTTTACTTAAATTATTTTGAATGGGAGAGCTGGCATCTCTGGGGTAGGACAATGATGGTGGGGTGGGGACTGGGGGTGATAAGAAAAAGGGCCAGGGGTGCTGCTGGGTGGTGCTAAAAAGAGAAGCAGGACCTGGCAGCAAGGAAGGGGAACAACGACCAGAGTCCTAACCATTCCTGTCCCTAGCCTGTGCCCTGGCTGCCGTCTGGGGTGACTCCAGGGAGGCATGATCGAGCCCCCAAAGTCACAGGGTGGTCCTCAGAGGCTGACAAGACCGACTCCCACTGCCACCCAAACCAGCCTGGGTTGTTTCGGGGCCTCTAGGACCCCCAAAGGCCGAGGGGTGCTGTCTAAAATGTTGACTTTGCAAAACCCGAGTGCAGTCTAAGGGAATTTATTGCTAAATCCTAAACAGCTTCTGTGGTCAGATCTCAAGGTTGGGAGGGGAGGGAATCACTTGTTGAGGTCTTGCGGCTCTGCATCAGATGCTGGGAAGTGGTTATGACCAGCAAGCCCATTTGAGTGATAAGGAAACTGAGGTGCGGGGATTCGCATCTGGAAGTGGCAGAGCCTGCAACCTCTCTTGGTGGATCAGACTCAAAATTCCAGGCTCTTAAGCTGGGCGTGATGGCGCACGCTTGTAATCCCGGCATCTGGGAGGCTGAGACAGGAGGATTGCGCAGGTTCAAAGCCAGCCTCGGCTACTTAGTGAGGCCCTTTGCAACTCAGTGAGGCCCTGTTTCAAAATAAAGCATAAAAAATAGGACTGGGGGTGCAGATCAGAGCTAGAATGCCCCTGGTTCCATCCCCAGTACGGGGGATGGGGGGGGGGGATCCAGGCCCTTGCCCCTCCCTGCCAGGGAAGTTTCTCCACCTGCTGTCATGGTAAAGACAGATACACTGTTTCTTATTACTAGCCGGGCTCTGGGTTCCACATTGCACAATTGCTTTTCCATACATATTTAAACTTCTACAGGCTCTCTAGCTGGATTGATTAAGAATAAAGACACACATGCTGCTTTCTGCACTGCCTCTCTCTAGGAAGGCTTTTTCTCTTTGCATATGCAATTTCCCCCCTTCTCTTCTCTGTAAGGTTTGTGTCCGTTTTATAGGCGCGAAGAAGCCCCTACGTCAGACAGGTCAAACTGCTTGCCTGCAATCACCCAGGACTGGCACATGAGAGTCCAGGCACACACCAACCAAAAACTGATGGACAAGGAAGCTGCGGCCCGTGCCCTGTTCATTGGGGCTTCCATTTATCTTATTCACCTAACACACTTAGAGATCCTTTTTTTAAAAAAACACAAAAAAGTAATCCCTCCAATTATGGAAAAATTCAACCCTGCAGAAAACGAGACAGAATAATGACCCCTCTGAGGTCCTTTTCATTCAGCCCAGGGTTGGTTGCATTTGCAGTTGCCAAAGGTTGAGGGCAGCGACTGAAAGGGAAAGGGAACTTGTGGGCTCCTTTTCTTTCTTAAAACAAAAAGATATTCAGGGCAAATTTTAGAGTCATTGACGGTTTCTAGGAAGATTTTCTTTTTTGGAAGGAATTTTTAAAAAGGCACTCTTGTCTCCTTAATTGTTCCAGGCGTGCTCTCTCACCAATCGTGATGTTCTTTGCGGAAAGTATTAATGCGCCACCTTACTGTGTTCAATATTCTCATTAACAATAAGAAGTCTAATGAAAATATCTGCATGAAAAGCCCCGAGCACTAATTTTAGAGACAAATAGCAGAGGAATCAATAAACGTTTCTTCTGGAATGAAAATGAATTGATATCTTAATTAGGGCTTCAGCATGAAGATTATTAGGTAGATTGCATCAGGACTGAAAAGGTGTCTTTAAGGAAATGCTGAGTGGGATCAAAGGTGTTGGGTGTCCTTGCTCTGTTAGGAGTCTGCTCTGCTCAGTGGCTTTCAGAGAACGGCCAAGAGGGACGCCATGCCAGGTCAGGACAGGTCAGAGGGCCCAGCCAAGGAAACCTCACAGGTATTCAAAGTTCCGCTTCATGCTTGGCCCTGGGCCCTCGTCAGGACAGGGCCTCCCTCTGTTGTGCGTGTACTTGTAATCCCAGAGCACTCGAGCTATTCGACCTAGTGATAACATAACCACAAACAACCGCATAGGGCTGGCTGCGCATTCTGGATATCGTTCTAAGCACTTTATCTAAAATAACTGTTAAGCTTCACGCCAACTGTGTGAGGTGGAGACTATTAGTAGCTCCACTTACAAGTCAGTATACTGAGACACGTGAAAGTTGAGCCACTGTGTGAGGCCCAACCTCACACGGCTGGTAATTGTGGATCTAGGATTTGAGCCCCAGCAGCTTGGTTCCAGAGCTATTGCTCTTAACCACTGTGTGTTACATTAAACAGTGTTAATATATATATATATATATATATATATATATATATATATATATATATACACACACACACATACATGTATAAATTACATATGTAAAAATTACATATATAAATTGCATATATAAATATATATATGTAAATTACATATATATTTAGATGGCATATATATTTAAATGACATATATATTTAAATTAACTGGACAAAAGGGCACCATGAATGCTGGTCCATACTGTTCTGGGCATCTCTCTAACTCTAATAAGTTTTTATTAAAGATGACTCTGGGTCTAGAGACTTTTCCTATTATATTCTTGACCCCCTCCCCCAGCCTGTCCTTGGTGTGAGCTGGTGAGGGAGGGACAGATGTTTCTTGTATTTCTAGGAACTGGTCACTGTCTTCTGTCTTTCAGCCTAGACAGCTTTTCAAAAAATTTTCCCTAAGCCAAGCGTGGTGGTGCACCCTTGCAATCCCAGTACTTGGAAGGCTGAGACAGAAGGATCGTAGTTCATGAACAGCTTCAGCTACTTAGTGAGGCCCTCTGCAACTTAGTGAGACCTTGTTTCAAAATAAAGAATAAAAAACAGGCCTGGGAGTGTAGCTCGGAAGTAGAATGGCCTTGGGTTCCATCCCCAGTACCGCAAAAAGAAATAAATAAATAAACCCTATTGAGGGGCTCCTATGTCCATGGTCTGGTCCACCATCCAATTAGATAGACCTAGCGCCTACTATCTGAGCAGACTAGGTCCACCAAGATTGTCTCTAGTTATCGGGAATCACAGGGCCATTGTCACCCGGTGTCTACGGTGATTTTTCTGCATGCCTTACTACCGAGGCTGCTGGGGGGAACAGTGACCTGTGGGGTGTAGTTTTACCAAACACTCCGCAGATATGTTTTATGTACTAAGGTGGCATTCCCCGGGTAGGGTTACTTGACAGCCTCTACCCATCAAGGGTAGCCAGAGATAGACAGAGCCTTGGGACTGAGCTAGGGGTCAGGGTGAGGGTAGGAGGGACCGCAGAAATGACATTACACATTACAGAGGGGCAGCCTTGTCATGGTGGAGCTGATTTGAACGAGGCAGGGAGACCCCTGCACCTCTGGTCACAGCATGCAGGGGTTGAAGTCTGGGACATGCATCCAACACCCAACTCTGCAACCCACCAGCTGAGAGGCCGCGCGTTTCAACCTCTCCAGCCTGCGCCTTCCCATCTAGACATGGAGTAAATCTGGTTCGCAAAGTGACAGTGAGCTTCAAAAGTGCTTTTCATTTGAAATTGGCTCCATGAATAGCTGACGTTAGCCAGAACCCAGGCCCCCAGCACGGAGCCCGCAGTCTTCCTCCATGCCACTCTCTCCTCCCGGGCGCTCCTTCAGTGTGCAAACTGTGTTCTCTCTGGACCAGTTCAAGTGCCAGCCCTGGGGGCAGGCAGCAGTGCCCAGGAATCTGTGTTGTGCCAAGCTCGCCAGCCCCCTCCGGTGAGCTCCACTGTGTGAGACCCATCACAGAGGATTTGATGGGAGCCCTGGCTTCCTGTGGCTGAGGTCCAGGGCCCGAGACCCAGGCGGATTTGGCTTAGACCAAGTGGATGTACCGAGGAGGGCTGCCGCTTCCTGCCAGGCGCCCACCCGAGGGAAATTGGGTGATGTGACTGAAACCCGAGCTTCCTCCAGCCCAAGCAGGAAACCAAGGGCCGCTCCCGGGCAGGTGGCTCTGGTTAAGCTCTGCTGCTTAGCAGTCTTGCCCGACAGCTGCCACCTGTCACCTGCCACCTGCTCTGCCTCTAAGCTGGGCTGCTGGGGCTAAAGCCACGTTCGCAGCCCAGAGGTCTTGTGAGTGAAATGTCCTGAGTGAGTATGGGGGTGATGGGTAGAAGTAGAAGCCTCAGGCTTCGAAGAGAGGCAGCATCCCTGTTGGCTCGGGACTGAGGGATGTCCGCCATCTTTCCACTTTTCGCCCTCTACTCTCTGCTCCTCTCTCTGCGCCAGAGCCTGGCCCTGCCCTTCCAGTATTTCCAAAGCTTTTCTCTGTGGACGAGCGCTTGATTGGGGAAGTGTGTTGGGACCACAGAGGCTGGCTGGAGCACTGCCCAGGGAGCTGCTGCTGCTGCTGGAGCCTCCCGGGAGCTCCTTTGGAGCTGCTGTCAGGCTGCCTCTGTGGAGGGCGGTCCTCCTGAGCTTCCCAGGAAGGGCCCTGGCTGCCGGCCATAGGTGGGCTGCCGGCCATAGGTGGGCTGCCAGGCTAAGTCCCCCCTCCTCACCCCCACTCCGCTGTGACGGTCCCTGCCTTGTTCAGGAATCAGAGGCTAGCGAGACTGAAGCTCCTTCCTCTGCCCAGGGCTTGGGGTAGAGACACAAGCCCTGTGTCTGTGGTTTTCTCTAGCTTTCCAGAATGCTCTCAGTGGACATCCATTGGATCATCAGGCTACTACAGAAAGCTAACATCATGCTTCACATATTACAGATAAAGATGGAATGCCAGAAGGGATCCGGAGTCATTGGGCTGGTCACCAGGCAAGACCCAAACTGGACCTACACTTCATTTTTCTAGTTCTGCGTTCCCACTGTCTTATAGGGTTGAAGCCTTTGCGCATTCTTTGTGAAAGCCATTTGCAGCTATTCTGACACAGATATCTGAATGCTACAAGCTAATATGGCCTTCCCCAAACTACCATGCCAGGCATCCTTGAACAAAACATCCCATAATTAAATAAGGTTGGGAGGTAAATGCTTATTATATACAGTTGGTCTGCTGTATCTGCATGTTTCATATCCTCAGATTCAACTGACTGAGGATTGAATATATATACATATATACTTTATACACATTCAGATAGAATTGAATATTTATATTTAAAATATATATTCATCGGGAGTGAATATATATATATATATATACACATATATATTCACTTGCATCTGAACACTTAGACTTCTTCTTGTCATTATTCCCTAAACAATACAGTATAGCAATTATGTACATAGCATTTGCATTGTATTAAGTATATAAGTAATCCAGAGATGATTAAAGCATGTGGGAGGACTGCCTAGGCTTTATGCAAATACGACACCATTGTATATAAGGAACCTGAGCATCTGCAGATCTTGGCGTCCCTGAGAATAAGGGTGACTGTGGTGCCGCTCAGCAGAGTAAGACCGCAAAGGCCATTTGGTAGGGATGAGATCAATTCAGTTTCGTCTCAAGTACCGAAAACTCCTTTGACAATAGAGCCTTCCCCTCGCCTCCCCTAGGATACTCCTTAAAGTCCACCGAACTTCTGTTCCCCAGACCTGCTCTACAAAGATGAGCAGCCACTTGTTTCTATACAAAGAAATAAAAGTCACGATGGCTCCTCTGCATCCCTGCCCCAGCAGGAGGAGATCCCCACAGGACACCTCACACACACTCAGTGCTCTGCCACCGGGACAGAATCACACCAGGGCCCCAAATCCAGTTGCAAGTTGGCGCCAACTGTTATGCTTCCAGGCATTTTGCAAGTCAGTTCTTAAGTCACTGGTACTTCAGAGTTGGCCACTACGGGTACTCGTACCACAAAACCCAAACCACACTAGCCATCAGGGCTTTCTCCTGCCCTCATGCCGAGACCTGATTTCCCAGTGCACCCACCATGAGTGCTGGGACTTTTTTGAGCTCCTTAGAAAACGTGGGCAGAGCCGTGACAGCTGGGTGCCGGGGACGATCCTCCCCAGACATCCTCACTCACCCTGGTGTCATCCCGAGTGAGAGCTGAGAACCGCGCAGACGAAACTCTCCCAGCAGCAACCCAAGGAGCCATGGAGTGCCTCCTGGCCTGCCTACCTTGATGTTTGTCACCAGCCAGTGTCTCCAGAATCCTGTGTCGGGGTTTGACCTGCTGGGGGCATCTGGATCCACCATCACCAGGGTGTACGTTGCATTCTGTAACATGTACCAAAAAGCCATGTAGTATCAGGCTGGAGTTTGAATAGAGCATCCCAAGAGGAAGACCCTGCTCTACCTCCAGTCTAGCCCCACCGCTTCCTACCCACTTGGTTTTTGTTGGCATGATACTCCCCTGTGTGACATGTTTATTCTCAGAGAAATGAATTCTGCAAAACAGACAAAGGATGCTTGGCGTTTCCTTGATGAAGAAACAAACCCAACAATGCTATTTACTGAGTGCCGCAAAGTCCCTAGCACCATAAGAAGCCTCCAGCTTCCAGTGTAGCTGGAGTGACTCGTGAGCACATTGCCCAGGGCTTGCTCCATCAGGACCACTAGTGCTCACTCATCCCGTCAGCGACCGTTAGCTGGACACCTACTACCTACTATGTACCAGAGACAATCCCGGGCACTAGGAAGCCAACAGGGGCAGACAGTCAGATTCCTACTTTTAGGAAACTTATTCTAAAACACAGATAGTGCTGGGCATGGTGGCGCAGCTTGTAATCTCAGCTTTTGGGAGGCTTAAACAGGATCATCATAGTTCGAGGACAGCCTCAGCTACTACTTAGTGAGGCCCTTTGCAACTCAGTGAGACCTTGTTTCAAAATAAAGAATAGAAAAATAGGGCTGGGGGTATAGGTTGGAGGTAGAATACCCCTGGGTTCCATCCCCAGTACTGCAAAAAAAAGTAAAATAAAATAGCAAAAAAAGTAAAAATAAATAGGCAGAGATACATTATGGTGATTAGTAGGGCTCTGATAACAGTGAACTAGGGTGGGGTGAGGGCATAACAGCCTTGGGAGAGGAGGAGCTGTTGCAAGACCTGCCGGTGGGTGGGGTGGGAGAAGGTGGGTGGGGTGGGGGAAGCGGAGGCTCTGAGGGACAGAAGGATGCTGGGTGGCAGGGACAAGCAAGGCGGTGTGCAGAGGAGCTGGGGTGGGAGGAGACAGAGTTGATTCTAAGTGCCACGAAGCACTGGGGGGCGGGGGGAGCTAGGCCACCCCTGCCTTGACTCATGTTTGGGGAACATTGCTTGGGCTACTGGGTGGAGGGTGGATGGTTGACAGAAGGCCAGGGAGGAGGTTAGGAGCTGCCACAGAGGGGGACAGTGGTATCTGGGACCGGAATGGCAGCAGTGGGGACAGAAGCCAACAATTGATGGGGGGTGTCAGGTGCAGTCAGTAGGGTTTGCTGAAGGGTCTGGTGGGGGAGGGCATCGAGGAGGTGGTGGAGGAAGCAACCCGAGGTTGGCTTCTGGGCTGGGGCTTGAACCACAGGGTCATCGCACGCCACGGAGATGTGGAGAGGAGACTGTTCTGAGGGGGGCTCTGCGGGCTCTGCTTCAGACATGCTAAGCTCGAAACCTCCCAGATGACCATGGAGCATTTCTGTCAAGAGTCTGGTGGTCCAGGGAGAGATGAGGACCGCGTGTGCAAATTTGGCGGTCACTGACCTAGAAGTAGTCGTTAAGTCCATAGAATAATGGAGATCGTTCACAGAAAGAGCAGATGCAGAGAAGCAAAGGGGTCTCGTGACTGAATTCTAGAACATGCTAACATTGGGAGGAGAGGGGACTCAGGCAAAGGGGAGTGGGACGCCAAGGAGGCGGGCATGGGGACACCAGTAGAGCAGGTGTCGTGACAGCCAGGACAGAAAGTGTCACGGGCAGGGATAATGGCTGGCTGTGTCAGATGCTGCTGAAAGGTCCCGTGAGATAAGAACACAGGTGTGAGGGGACTGTTCCCTTCACAGAACCAGTTTCATCAGTGGAGAAAGGCCCGATGCTGGACCAGGAGAGGCTGAGATGAGACGGAGATGAGGAGGTGAGGAGGGGGGAGGGGAGGGAGGGAGGAGAGAGGTGAGCAGAGGAGTCTGCTCTTTCTCTCCACCTGGACAGACACGTGGCTGCTGGGCTGACCCACGGGCAGAGGAGCATTTACCGAGCACCCAGGGAACCCCGAGGAGGAAGCCTGAGAGTTCCTCTCTCCTCCAGGAATCTAGAGGGCTTGCCCAACAGGAGGAGCAGGTCAGGGATCAGGAAGGGCGGGTGCAAGGGCACGGGGTGTTTGAGGGAAGGCTGGGACGCAGCGCCTCTGGGAAGGAATGAGAGGTGACATGTGGGAAAGGTTGCTGGGACCACAGGAGAGGAAGCTCGACGTGCCATAAGCCACTTAGAACTTATTATGCAGCAGGGCCTGCTCAAATGGTTTGAACAGACAACTGACATGATTAAATGTGTGCTTGGGAGAGGCAAGAGGAGGGCGGAGTAAAAGCTGAAAGAGATTTTAAAAAAAATACTGCAATACTCTGGAGAAAGATCAGAAGGACTTTCATTCAAATAACAGCAACAGAAGCCGGCATGGCGGTACGGGTACTGTCATCCCAGTACTCGGGAGCTGAGACAGGAGGATCGCAGGCTCCAGCCTCAGCAATTTAGCAAGACCCTCTGCAACTTAGCGAGACCCCCGTTTCAAAAAATAAGATGAAGAGCCGGGCGTGGTGGCGCACGCTTGTAATCCCCACGCTTGGGAGGCAGAGACAGGAGGATCGCGCAGGTTCGAAGCCAGCCGCGCTGGCATAAGAGACCCTGTTTCAAAAATATAAAATAGGTCTGGGAGTGTAGCCCGGAGGTAGAAGGGCTTCCAGGAACCCCAGTACCACCAAAAAATAAAAATTAAAAAAAAACAACAAGATGAAGTACCTCACTTAATGAGACCCTGTTTCAAAATAAAGAACTAAAGAAATAGGGTTAGGAGTGTAGCCCAGAGTTAGAATGCCCCTGGGTTCAATCCCCAGTGTCACAAAAAATATACAAATGAAAGTAATAGCAGCGGAGATAAAGAGATTGGAGAGAGAGATTTTACTGCAGAACAGACAGCTTGAGATAACTGGACAGGGCAGGTGAGGGAGAGGAGGAGCCCCGTCCAGTCTGTCTTGGGCAGCGAGTGCGCGATGGTACCCTCAACACCAGGAGCAGCAGAGCTGGGAGGCAGTGGTGTTGAAAGGCTCAGGCAGGGACGTTTTCCAATGGAGCCAGGAGGTTGGGGCGCTCAAGACCTGGCGCTGGCATGGGTGGAGAGCCTGGGGATGGCTGGGATCCTTTGAGGAGAACTTGAGTTAGAACCGAAGAAAGATGGTGGAACTCGGGAGCTCACAGGGGTGGGGAGAGGAAGGGACTGAGCAGGAGAGTTAGAAAGAGGGCACGGGAGGGCTGGGGATGGGGTCCGTGTAGCAGCCATCAGCATGAAGACCCAGGGACTCAGAGACAGTGCAGGTTGCAGCTGTTGGAGATCTCTGGCCAATTCCCAACACAAGAAGAATGTTAACATCCAAAGGGGCAGGGAACCAAATATTCGATGCTATAAGAAGTTAAATCAGAGAATCTGAGGATAAACCCAAGGAAATCTCTAAGGACTTAGAAGAAAAAGTAAAGAGATGAAAATATTAGGGTGTGTACGTGATCCCGGTGGAGTCTCAGAAGGAGAAAACCGCATTTGATTCACCTAAGAGTTGGTTCTAGCTAAAGCAATAATCCATTAAAAAGAAACAAAAGTGTAGATACAGTTAAAAAATAAGAGAAAATCATCTATCCTTCCATTTCTTTTTCTTTAGAAAATTGCATGATTTTATACATAAAAGATTTGTAAAAAAAGAAAAAGAAAAAAGAAAAACTGACAACAACACACTAATAGCAAAAAAAAAGTAAGCTATTACCAAATGCACACAGAACCAGTGCTCTCAGAGAGTCCAACTACAGTCAGAAAATATACTTTAAAATCTCATTCATGATTTTTAACAAAAAAATGTTAAATCTCATACAATTCTGTAAACCTCATTTACAATCTTTTTACAAAAAATTTTCGTAACAAAAAATGTAAAACAACTCAGAATAAATACGATGAAAGATGCAAGACTTATACAAAGAAAACAAAAACATCGCCGAGGATGTTCACAAAAAGAGAGAGTGAGTAGACGGGGAGCGACATCCTGCTTTTAAACCGAAATGACTGTTTTACAAAAACCATAAGTGAAGCTTTAATTTGTTGAGCAATTCCAGTGAAAATCCAAGCTAGATGTTTGGGGTACTTCACAGGTGATGCTAAAGCTGACAATTAAATGCAAAAAAAGAAGTAAAAGAAGAAGAATGAGCCAAGGCAATGTTGAAAAAGATAAAATGGGCATAGTATTGACTTTGCAGATATTCAAATATATTGTAGAGTTACAATGATTAAAATCACATGGCACTGATTAAGAAATAAAAGAAAAAATAGAAAATCTAGAAACTCAAATTTTTAATATTTATTGTATATTTAATATATAATATCACTTAATATATGATATTTAATATATGACAGTTATTTCCTATCAGAGGGGAAAGAAGAGATTATTCATAAATGTTATTTAAACAATTGACTTACTACATATAATAAGTAAACTTAGGGGTCTGTTTCCTTCAGATACCAGAAAGCTCCCAAATTAGATATGAAATGAAAAAACAATCTTTAGAAACTGATTTAATAACACAGCACTGAATTCCTACAATGAAAGCCTCTGCGTTAGATCTTCATAGACCAATATGGGAAATATCTATAATATACTAGTGTGTGGAATAAGCAAGTTGCAGGATTGTATGTATGACATCTCAAATGTGAAGGAAACTTTTTATAGATATATTTGCATATGCATAGAAAATGTCTGGGAAAATACATACCAAACTGTCAACAGTAAATGGCATGAAGAAAAAGATTGATATAATCTAACTAGATATAATTTAAATCTTCTATATGACAAAATAAGCGAAAAAAATTCAAAGACAATAAACTGAGGGTAAACATTTGTAAGATCTATGAACAAATGTTAATATCCTTAATATATAAGCACTTTTTAAATCAATAAGAAATAGACTAGAGCTGGGTGTGGTGGTGGACACCTGTAATTCCAGTACTTGGGAGGCTGAGACAGGAAGATCATAGGTTCGAGGCCAGCCTCAACAATTTAGCGAGATCGTCAGCAACTTAGTTGAGACCCTGATTCCAAATAAATAAATGAATAAATAAACAAATAAAATAGAGCTGGGGGCGTATCTCAGAGGTGGAATGCCCCTGGAATCAATCCCCAGTAAAACACACAAACACACACACACACACACACACACACACACGCATGCACGCACGCACGCATGCACATGAAATTGACTAAGAACTGAAGAATAAAAAAATCAAAAGATAATTTATAAAATATTAAATAAAAATTATTGATAAACACGAACTAATGCTTAATTTTAATAGTAATAAAAGACACGTAGAAATAAAATAACATCTATCGTTGCCTATAAAAACTGATGTATACGTGTGTGTGTGTGTGTGTGTGTGTGTGGTGCTGGAGACTGAACTCAGGGGCAGGGGCATTCTACCTCTGAGCTCCACCCTAGCCCATTTTAATTTTTCCTTGTTAACAAGGTCTCCCCAAGTTGCTGAGGGCCTCACGAGCTGGCTGAGGCCAGCTTTTAAACCAGCTATGCTCCTCCTGTCTCAGCCTCTCGAGTCCTGGGGTCCCAGGCCTGAGCCACCATGCCTGGCTCCACCATGCTCTTTTTAATGCTTCTCCCCAGAGTTTTTAAAGAACGCAGAACCAAAAGGTAGGCTACAAAATCCTAAGTAGCCGGGCATGGTGGCGCACGCTTGTCATCCCAGCATTCGGGAGGCTGAGACCGGAGGGTCGCGGTTCGCGGACAGCCTCAGCTACTTAGTGAGGCCCTCTGCAATTCAGTGAGACCCGGTTTCAAAATAAAGAATAACAAAATAGGGCAGGGGATGTAGCTCGGAGATAGGGTGCCCCTGGGTTCCATCCCCAGACCCGCAAAAAAAAAAAAAAAAAAAAATCCTATGTACCCTAAGATCTATAACACAGGTATAATGGCATACACCTGTAATCCCAGAATCTGCAAGGCTAAGACATGAGGATCACTGGTTCGAGGCCAGCCTTAGTTACTTACTGAGACTCTGTTTAAAAATAAAATAAAATAAAATAAGAAGTTTGGGGGCATAGCTCAGAGATTGAACGCCCCTGAGTTCCATGTCTAGTACAAAATAAATGAATAAATAAGTAAATAAATAAGATCAAAAACTTCACATTCCTCCACCATTAAAAGAACAGAAAGTTGCCGGGCGTGGTGGCGCACACTTGTAATCCCCGCGCTTGGGAGGCTGAGACAGGAGGATGGCGCAGGTTCGAAGCCAGCCTCAGCTTGCTTAAGAGACCCTGTTTCCAAATAAAATATACAATAGGTCTGGGAGTGTAGCCCGGAGGTAGAAGGCCCCTGGGTTCCATCCCCAGTACCACCAAAAAAACCAAAAAAAATGTGACTGAAGACCTCTAAGTCACAGGGTAATGATGAACCTTACTTTTCTTTTTGTGCTTTCCTATATTTTCCAATATTTCTGCGCTAGAACACATTGATCTTTGGCGTAGAATAAAAGATTTGTAAGAAGTCCCAGAACCCTCATTATTCTCCTGTTCCAACAGGGTCCAGGGGGATTCTTCCCAATGGTGGCTTCTATCGGGTCCTCGTCCCGGCCTTTCATCACTGCCCCTCCCCAGTCCCCACCTGCAGCTCTCCTGCATGGCCGTCTCACTCCCCACTTAGTCGACCAAGAGTCATCTCTGTGTGCGAGTCTGTGCTGCATGGCGCCCTCCAGGGAGTCGTATCCTGAGGTTAACCAGAGATTGCTACTAAGGCTTGGATGTGATCTGTCCCCCAAGGTCTCATGTGTCTGATCTCCTCAGTGTGGTGGTGGCACCTTTAAGAGGTGGGGCCTAGTGGGAGGTTATCGGGGTGATGCCCTTGGAGGGGGTTAGCTAGTCTCATGGTTATCATGGGACCCCAGTTGCACTTGGGCTTCCTGTCTCGCCATGTGGTCTCTTGCTCTGGTGGACGCTGTCACTACCATGAGGCCTTCACCAGAGCCAAGAATAAGTCAGTGCCATACCCTTGAACCTTTGTGAGCTAAATAAACCTCCTTTCTTTTAACATTTCCCAGCCTCAGGTATTCTGTTATAGTGATGGTAGGTGGACTAACACCATCACCTCCCTGCTAAGCAACCTCAGAACAGACCTCTTCAAAGGCTCAGCAGGACAAAAGGGACTTCAGTGCTGTTGACTTTGGGATCTTCTCTCCTAATGGGCTCAGGGAGCTGGGGCCTAGCCATTTTCCATGACCCCGACTGCCAGGGGGCAACCTCCTAAGTAAATAATGAGCAGAAGGGGGAAGGCGGAGAGGAGTTGTTCACCAGACTATTCGAGAGCTGGACCCTTGCCTGACTCAGGTCCCCATCCATTCTCTGGAGCAAATCAGATGGAGTAAGTAGTGTAGAGAGGAGGAGCCCAGTCTTCCGTATGTGAAACTTATTTCTGACCATGGTAGCCCATCCCTAAGCATAGCCAAGAGGGAAGGAGGCACAGTCAACACCTTCCAGAGTGCAATCAGGCTGGGGTGACCGAGGCTGCACGAGGCCCTGGGTTTAATCCCCAGCATCCCAAAGCAACCACCACCACCACCAATGGAATTACCCCCAGAGACTTCCATTTCTGCTGTGTGTCTTCCTGCCTGGGCCAGAGACCGTCTCACACCTCTCTGGGGGTGTTACACACTCCTAGTAAAACGCTACACGTGTAGTAGGAACGGGGAACACCCATTGCACTGTGGCCCAGTGGATCTTAGCCAAGTCCTTCTCCCTTCTTGCTTGGTCCATAAGAGCACAGAGGCTGAGCTACCTGAGCTACTTTCCTGCAGGCTCTAACATCTCTCAGGTGGATTCTGAGGCTTTCGGCATAACAGGAGAGGCTGCCTGCACACCGGATCTAGCAATCCCACTTGCGGGGACCCGCTGAAATAATTGAAGTCAAGGTCTTGGAGCGCTATCTGCATCCATGTTCACTGCAGCACTGGTCACAGTAGCCAATATATGGAATCAATCTCAGTGCCCATCAATGGATGGGTGGCGAAAGAAAAATGGTATGTACAGATGTCTCTGCACTTACGTGAGATCTCATCACGATAGGCCCAGGCTAAGTTGAATATATAGTAAGTTGAAAATGCATTTATTACCCCTAGCCTACCAAACATCATAGCTGAGCGCAGCCTACCTTAGATGTGCTCAGAACACTGACGGGAGCCAGTAGCTGGACATCGCCCAGAGAGCACTGTGGTGCCTATCACTAGCCTGGGAAAAGACGAACATTTGAAATTCAAAATAAGGTTTCTACTGAACGCATAGCACTTTCATACCATTGCAAAATTGGGACATCACAAGTCAAGCCCTTGTGAGCCAGGGACTATCCGTACCTACAGTGATATACTTTTCAGCCTTAAAGGGAGAAGAAATGCTGTAACTGGCAACATGGGGGAACTTTGAGAATATTATGCTTCATGAAAAAATCCAGTCACAGAAGGACAAATACCACAAGATCCCACTTATGTGTGGCACGGTACATAGTCAAACCTGTGGAAGGAGAAGGCAGAACTTCTCTGGGGTTGCTGGGGTGGAGAAGGGAGCCGGGAGCGGCTAATCAATGGATATAAACTTTTAGCAATACAAGACAAATAGGCCCGGGAGATCCGTTGTGCAACATTACATCCAGAGTTAACAATATTGCCTTGGAACTTAAACATCTGTTGAGGGTAGATCTCATTGTTAAGTGGCTAAGCGTCCTTACTCCAGTAAAATAAAATAAAAAAGGAAGCAATCCTGCTTGAAGAGAGCTGGGTGGGATGCCAGCCCTTTCTAGGGTGGCAGCTCTGACGCCTGGCCGCAGGCTCTGTTGGTGAGGATGTGGGGAACAGGCGTCATTGCTTTGGGGAGGCAGAGTGGGGGCGACTGGCCTTTCCACTCAGAAATCCTGTTTCTGAGCCGGGCGTGGTGGCGCACGCTTGTAATCCCAGCCATTTGGGAGGCTGAGACGGGAGGATCGAGGTTCACGGACAGCCTCAGCTACATAGTGAGGCCCTCTGCAACTCAGTGAGACCCTGTTTCAGAAATAATAAAAAATTGGGCAGGGGTTATAGCTTGGAGGTAAAATTCCTCTGGGTTCCATCCCCAGCCCTGCAAAAAAAAAAAATAATAATAAAATAAAATAAAGAAATCCTGTTTTTGTGACCTCCCCCCTCTCCCAAGATATCTACACACTTATGAAATGACTTGTATATGAGGCTATTCATTCAGCCCTGTCTGTAATAGCAAAAATTGGAAAGAACTCATGTGTCCATCAGCTGGGGATTGGTTTATAAACAATGACACTTGTGCTCACAATAGAAAAGTTTATGGCTGTTTTTAAAAAATGGAGATCACTCAGACCTGATATGAAAAAGCTCTCCAGGATAGATTAAGTGCAAAAAAGCAAGGTGCAAAACAGACCGTCTAGTACCTTGCTCTTACATAAGGAGGAAAAAAGATATTTTTCACATTTGCTTGTATTTGCATAAACAAACTATGAGAGGATAATTTTTTAAAAGTTACTAGAGGCCGTGGGGGGTGGTAGGGCTATTGGTAGATGGGACAGAGGCAGAAAGGAGGCTTCTATATGCTAGCTCTCTCGTTTTGATTTTTGAACCATGTGAACCTTCTCCCTGCTAAAAATAAACCGAAATTATGAGAAAGTGGAATGTACAGGAGTCACATAGTGTCTGGGCGATGGCGGTCTGTTCCTCACAGATGCTGAGAGGTATAGAGGGGTGGCTTTGTGGGAGAGAGCTCAGGAAATCCTTATCGAAACTGGGGGAAAGGGCGGCTGCTGAACTGGGGAAAGAGCCCTGGCCCTCACCGAGGAGAGCGAGGGAAGCCCGAGGCCCTCTTGACAAATCCCGTGCTCTGGGATCTTGACGGTGCCACAGAAGCACAATTAGGCCTGAACCTGCCCAGACGATTTTTAGACAGCTCTGCCAGGGTCTAGTCTGCAACACTACGGACGTCACGAATGCTTGAAATGTGTGTTTCAATGACTGTGTGGAATTTGTCCAACCCTCACCATAGTCCACATTTAGAACATGTCTGTGACCTCCCAGGAACTTAGCGCCCATTTGCAGTCATTCCTGGCCTTCTCCGCCACTTTGCTTTCTGTCTCTATAAGCTCCTTTTTGCCTTTGGGACATTCAGTATAAACAAAATCATCGGACGTGGTCTTTTGGGCCTTCCTGCTTTTGCTCCGCATGGTTTTGAAGCCCACCCGTGTTGGAACACATATCAATCCTTCATTCCTTTTAACTGCTGAATAATATTCCACCCAGTGTAGAGACAACATTTTGTTTACCCTGGTTGATGAATATTTAGGTCATTTCTGCTTTGTGGCTACTATGAGTCATACTGATGTGACCATTTGCTACAAGCCTTTGTGGGGATGTTTTTTTTTTTTATCTTGGATAGATAAATAGAATGGAATTAATTGTTAGGTCTGATGTTTAACTTTTTTATTTTGTACTGGGGATTGAACCCAGGGCCATTCTTCTTCTGAGCTCACCCCTATCCCCTTTTATTTTTTATTTTGAAACAGCGTTTCACTGAGGGCCTTACTAAGTTGCTGAGGCTGGCCTCAAACCTGCAATCTTCTGTCTCAGCCTCCCAAGTACTATGACTATAGGAACACGCCACCACATCTATTTTCCGATCTTCCTTGTACTTGACATGGCAGCCGGCGCTCCTTCCCCAGAACACCTTCTTCCCTTGGCTTTGTGGCACCTGAGCATTATTCCTCCACAAGCCTGGCCTCCCTTGGGCCTGGCCCGCTTACATCTCTGCCTAAGCTCCTTCATGCCAGTATCAGCCCTGTGCAACTTGGTAAGACCTTGTTTCAAAATAAAGAATTAAAAAGTAGGGCTGGAGGTGTGAGTTGGAGATAGAATGCCCTTGGGTTTTTTTTTTGTTTTTTTTTTCCAGTACTGGGGGTGGAACCCAGGGGCTTTTCTACCTCCAGGCTACACTCCCAAACCTATTTTATACCTTATTTGGAAACAGCATCTCACTGAGTTGCTGAGAGCCTCACTAAGTAGCTGAGGCTGGCTTCGAACTTGTGCGATCCTCCTGTCTCAGCCTCCCAAGCACTGGGATTACAAGTGTGCGCCACCACGCCCGGCTAAAAAAATACATTAAAAATAAAAAATAAACAGATGCATAAATACAAAATAAATAAATGAATATAGGAGGTAAGGAAAGCTTGTGCCTTCTCCCTGCCAAGGCAGACAGAGAGAAGGCTGGACTGCCAGGAGGCAGCCCCTCCGCAGACCTGAGTCTGGGGTGCCTTCTCTTAGACTTCCCAGCCCCCAGACCCGTGGGAGCAAACGCTAGTCATTAGTCGTGTGAGCTGCCTGGTGTTTTTTATTTTGTTTTGTTGTATTGCACCGCTCAGGATCAAACCCAGGGCCTTGCCCGCGCCAGGCAAGCGCCGTGGCCCGCCGAGCTGCATCCCCGGCCCGCCCAAGTAGTTTTGTTCCAGCAGATGCTCAGGCGGAGGGGCTTTCCTGACTCCGAGGAACGTGAGCATCTCCCGGGCCCCCTTCCCTCCACCTGGCCATTGGCGGAGTCTGCGTGCACCTGCCTTTCCCAGGCAGAAGGAAAGAAAAGTAACCTTAGGACAGAATGTCGCCGGATTCCCGCAGCACTGAGACAGTCTTGAGTTCTAGAGGCACTGAGAAAGTGGGGCCCAGATTAACCACCTCCCTTATTTTCTGAGGCCTTCATATGGGGTGGGGTGGTGGTGCTTGCTGACCTGGGAAGATGGCCCCTCCAGAGCTAGCCAACTCCATAGCAAACACTCCCTAACTAACCTCTCCAGAGCTCCCAACCTCCACCACCCTTTACCAGGCCCAGCCACTGTCCCCCTGCTGGACATCCAGGGCGCTGTACCAGATAACTAAGGTCAGCCCCTGTGCCCTGGCTGACCAGTCTTAAACTTGCACTCCCTACTTACCCCGCCTCACCCACTCCTTTGTACAAATAAATCTGATAAAGGTTCTCATTGCTGCGGTTTGACTGTGTCTTCCCAAAGTTTAGACACTGGAAACATAACCCCCAAATTCATGTGAATGGTGTTTGGAGGAAGGGGTCTTTGGGAAGAATTAGTATCAGATGTGGTCACGATTGTGGGCCTCTAAGATGGTATTAGGGGCTTTATAAGGAGAGGAAAAGGGATCCGAGCCGACGCTCTTGCCGGGTTATGACCCAGCAAGAAGGCCCTCACCAGATACAAGTATCATACTTGCGCACTTCCCAGCTTCCAGAACCATGATCCAGACAAACCTCTGTTCTTCATAAACTTCCCAGTCTGGGGCATTCAGTTATAGCGACAGAAAGCAGACGAAGACATCACCCACCCTTCCTCCTCTTTCCCCTCCTGACCCAGCCTGGCACATCCCCCATTGGCCCTGTGTGATGAGTGGAGCCTCTTGTATCCAGGAATATAAACATCTCCCTTTGCCACTGTGGTTTCCCTCCACCTGCCTTATCGTATCCACTAAAAGGAATCCTCTGGTGTGTTTTAAAGCAGGGCCTGTGACTCAGGCCTGCGCATCTGGGGACTGGGGAGGGCCTAGTGTTGCACACTCTCGTTTTCTGATCAGGTGGTGGATTCAGCACTTATTGTCTTTGATAGTGACTAAGATGACCTCACCAGGTCAAGGTTCACAGTCTAGTTGAGTGGAGAGCCCCTCTCTGTACGGCAGGCCTGTTTAAGAATTCTCAGGCCGCCTTCTTGGAGCTACCATGGCTGGGCACCAGCTGGCACGGGTTCTGGCTAAAAGATCCAGGAGTGGAGTGGGTTTGGAAGCTGCCCAGGTGACTCCAAAACAGAGTTTGGGGCAAGAACCACAATCTAGCCAAGTGCGGTGGCACACACCTGTCACCTCAGCCACAGGAGAGGCTGCGGCCGGAGGACTACCAGCCGGAGGCCGATCTCCCCAACTTAGTGGGACCCTGTCTCATTAAAAAGAAAAAAAGAAAAGGGCATGCCAGGCGTGGTGGCGCACGCTTGTAATCCCCGCGCTTGGGAGGCTGAGACAGGAGGATCGCGTAGGTTTGAAGCCAGCCTCAGCTGGCTTAAGAGACCCTGTTTCCAAATAAAATATAAAATAGGTCTGGGAGTGTAGCCTGGAGGTAGAAGGCCCCTAGGTTACATCCCCAGTACCACAAAAAAAAGAAAGAAAGGAAGAAAGAAAAAAGGAAGGAAGGAAGAAAGGGAAGGAGGGAGGGAGGGAGGAAGGAAGGAAGGAAGGAGGGAAGGAAGGAAGGAGGGAAGAAGAGGGCTGGGGATGTGGCTTAGCGGTAGAGCGTCCCTGGGTTCAACCCCTAGTACTGCAATAAAAAAAAGAAGGGATGAGAGCCGGGCGTGGAGGCGCGCGCTTGTAATCCCAGCGTTCAGGAGGCTGAGACAGGGGGATCGCAGTTCGCAGACAGCCTCAGCTACTTAGTCAGGCCCTTTGCAACTCAGTGAGACCCTCTTTTAAGATAAAGAGTAAAAAAATAGGCTTGGGGGTGTAGCCCCACCAATGCTCCTGGGTTCCATCCCCAGTACTGCAAAAACAAAACAAAACAAAACAAAAAAACAAAAACCGAAAGAAAGAAAGAAAGGAAGAAAAAAAAGAGCTTTCACCTGAAAGTCTGTTTTCCTAAAGTTCACGGACAGCATGCAGGTTTCTTCCCTCCTGCTTAGTGCCCTGGCTTTGGGGGAGACCGTGTCCCCTACATAAAGAGGCCCGGATGCCTCTGACCTCAGCCGGGGCCCCTGGGCGCCTGGCCCCAAAGTTGCTGGGCTTGAGCCCCTACTGAGAAGCTGGAGGCCCCGGCACAGTTGCCCAAGCTCCCACTATTCCTGACGATGTTGCTTGGAACACAGATTTAGCCCATAGTGGGTGGAGGTTTGAGCCTCCCCCACAGAATTCTGCATGGGAAATCTAGTTAAGAGCCTCCTTCCTGGGGAGGCTGCATGGAACAGCTGCCCCTGAGCCTAAAGCTTTCATCCCTGAGGACCGGCTCTGTCACAGGCTGGGATCTGTCCAGCAAGCCAGCTCTCCATCCGCAGCTGCTGACCAAGGCGCTTCGTGGGCCCTGGGGACACCGGCGCCTCCACCCAGGAGCGGGCTCCCATCACACTGGTAGTATGGTCCCTGTGGGTCAGCTGCCCTTCTCTCTCTCTCTCTCTCAGCCTCTACCCCAGAAGCTTAGAAGCTAATATACTGAATTTCCCAGCCTCTGCCATACTGAAGGGAGGCTTCATTCTGGCCGAGATGCAGGGGAAAGTCTCTGGTAAGGGATCGCTCTCTCTCTAGAAAAGGCAAAGCCCCACGAGGAGACCGTCCTTGGTGTCTTGTTCCTTCACGCATTCTCCTTTCTTTTTGTGCTGTTGAGGGTGCGGCAGCCATCTTGGGCACAGGTGTGACGCCGAAGGCATGTGCACAATCGGAAGCCTTCCCGCAGCGGCCTAGAGCCAGAGCCCGGGTTGCTTAGCATCTCCAGTGGCTCTGGAAAGAGGTGGCCCGGGAACGCGGGTGCACGTGGGGACATCGCTGCCCGCATGCTTAAAATCCCTAGACAGAAATTATTATCATGGATCTACAGGTGGGAAGTCGAGGCTTAGAGGAATGAAGGCATCTATCTGAAGCAATGTGTGTGTGTGTGTGTGTGTGTGTGTGTGTGTGTGTGTGTCCCCGTGAGAGAGAGAGAATGAAACCCAGGGGCATTCTACCTCCTAACTACATATCCAGCCCTATCTTATCTTTTTAATTTCGAAACAGGGTCTAAGTTGCTAAGGCGGCCCCAAGCCTGCGATCCTTCTGTCTCAGCCTCCCAAGTCCTGGGGTTATAGGTGTGTGCCGCCGTGCCCAGCAGCAATATACTTTTTAGTGCTTGAATCCTGCTCAGTTGCCTTGGGCAAGTCGCCTAAACCCACTGTATATCAAGTTCATTGTGTATGATAATAACCATCCTGCTTTCCTCCTAAGTTTTTATGCACAGTAAGTGAATGAGTAAATGGCTCACAATAGTGCCAGTCACGTGCAAGGGGATCCATCATTTCAGTCACTGTGAACAAGTGACATGGCTTCCCCACGCCCCTGGTCCCCAGATTCCGCCTTCTTCATCCTGCAGAGCGGATGAAGGGGCGGAGGGACTCAGGCTTGGCTTCTATCACAACAATACGGTATTTGTTTGTGTGTTGCAAATTCCCACACACCTTGGTCTCTGGATGCTTCTGTAACTTAAAACACACACAGTATCAAGATGTACTCGCTGCCAACATGTTCCAGAGTCCCCAAGCCAAGTGCCTTCTGCCACTGTGCCGCCCAGTCCTCTGGGGACAGCAGTCCCTCTATGGCAGCTGCCCGCTCAAGATGTCTGGGGGGAGGAATGTTCTCACCCGGCTCCCACGGCTGCGTGCCAACAGGCTGCTGCCATGCCAAGTGGCAAGTTCAAATCCCGGCCAGCTCACTGTCCCATCCCTTCCTCAAAGACCATGTGCTCTGTGCCCCTCTGGGCACTGACACTGTGTGTGCGTATGTGTGTGTGTGTGTGTGTGTGTGTGTGTGTGTGTGTGTGTGTTACTAGGGATTGAGCCTAGAGGCATTCTACCTCTGAGCTAACCCCCCCAGCTCTATTTTATTTTTTATTTGGAAATAGGGTCTCACTAAGTTACTAAGGGTCTTGCTCAGTTGCTGAGGCTAGCCTCAAACCTGCGAGACCTCCTGTCTCAGCCGCCCAAATATCGGGATTACAGGCATGCTCGCCACCCTGCCCAGCTAACTTTTCTGTCTTAATAAAGCTGAGGGACTTATGTAAATTTCAAAGCTTCATCCACAGCCAAGCAGACAGCAGAAATCACTACCTGTCGAGTGATGAATTAAGACATTATCCACACTGCAGGTGAGGGAGGCGGCAGAGGAAACCCAAAATGAAAGGCGATGGAGAGCCCCTTACGCAACGGGGCGGGGGGGCGCATCTTTAATCAAAGTGGTAATCGCACGGCCAGCTCCAGCTCCAAAGCCAAGGGCGTATCTACCACCAACCAGCCTAATTAAATACATCTTAATTTAAAATAAACTAAATAAATAGCACTGACCGTAGCACTGACTCATTTCCAGGCGTGAGTATCCACACCGTGACTATCCGCCCTACCCACGTGGTCAGCAGAAACAGGTTTAGAAAGATGTGCAGAATCGGCTCTCACAACTACTACCCAGCGACCTTTCCAAAGAACAGGTCGCCACAGACTTGGCATGTAAGTCTCAGCATCGTAATCTGCCACTTGAGGCCGCTTGCTCGCTGACCTCTGCCCCCGCCCCAGACCCCAACGCGCATCCATCCACACAGATGGGGGAGGTTTCTGGCCTCCAGCGGGATACTCATTCGCCCAGCTCTAGGGCTTTCCTGTTCTTGTCTCTCTGCTCACCGGGAACTCTTCTCTTTCTCTAAGACGCGTCTCGCCCCTGCACACTGACGCTGGGCCTCCTCAATGAACCACAGGGGAGGTGTCCTCTTCCTTGGAGCCCCGGTCTGGTTTTGCTGGTGCCTCTGTGGGGTTGTGTACCACATTCTGCTAAGTATTTCCTTATGCGTGGGCTTCTCTTGGTCCCTCTTGTTAGAATACGATTTTCTTGAAAAGCAGGGGCTACCATTTCTTTGTTACTCCTGACGAACCTAGCCTATTTCCTGGCATGTAGCAGATGCTTAAGAAATATTTGTTGAAATGAATCTGCCCATTTCCTCTGTTGGGCTCAGACATTTTTTTTCCATGTTATAGAAGGGGAGAGAAATGTTCTGACCCATAGCTGGACAAGCCCATGTGCCGTGGTGCTGATAACCTCGACCTCGACCTGGGAAAGCTGAGGCCACCTGCCAAAAGTCTAGCGACCCCTCCCAAGAGCATCCATGAAAAGCTCTGATGGGGTTGGCTCCCGGCTAGGACCGGCAGGTTTGTCTTTTCCCTTCAATGCCAGGCCTGGGCCTCGGTTGGCTCAGGAAGCCCTGGCAGTGGAGCCAGAGCTGGGGCCAATCCCTCACGGCCCCAGGCTGTACTTGCCAGGGTCCCCAGTGTGAAGGAATTTGAGTTCTAACTTTAGGTGGCTACGTGGCTGATGGCTGTGTTTGTGAATATCTCATTCCTACTTTGGTTGCCCAGCTGGTGGGAACAGAACGGGTAGTCATGAGACTGTCATCATGCGCTGCCCAGGTTAACATGTAGCATTTCTATTACTATTAACAGACTTTCTGCTCTTCGCTCCATCTGTTCGCTGAAATAATTGTAGTTGCACAGACCATGCCTTCGCTACAGGCAAGCTCTCGGGAAGAGGATAGTGCTTTTATGAGGGGGGGAAAAAGTGTTAAAAAATAACAGCAAACACGAGGAGAGCGCGGGGATGGAGCGAGCAGCCGGCTCCCAGTTTCTGGCGGATTCCGGCCTGCAAAGGTGGCGTTTTTCACACTTGCTCGGGGTGACCAAGCCTGGCTGGGTGGGCTGGGCTGGTGGCTCAGCCTCTTGGAGGTGGCGCTGGTCGCCTGAGGGTCGGGCCACCGAGGGACCTGTGGTGGCCGCCCCACAGGAGGATCGGGAGGGGCGAGCGAGGCATCGGATGCCAGGCAGAGTGGTGCTCAGGGGCCCTGGAGGAAATGCCAGGGAACTGGGAGGGGTTGGGGCAGCGGGCTCTAAGCTGCTCCTGTCTGGGCCTCTGATTTTCTCCACTGGCAATAGGAGAATGTCAATCTCAACGATCCTTTTCCTGAGGAACTATTAGGAGGGTGGATGGGTCACTATAAACAACTTAGATGTCTTCTGGAGGAGGGCTAGGGACAAGGATGGTTAACGTGGCATGAGACGCCTAGCAACCACTAAAAGCACAAAGCAAATGCCGGCGGGTCTGACTCGCTTTGATTTGTGTGAACTGTCTTCCCAAGGGTTGTGAAGCAGGTGTGACTGTGAGTCCCGCAGCCTGAGGGGTCTCGGTGACTTGTTCTAGAACCTCCCCTCCCGCTTCTCAGCTTGTCCACCGGAGGGGACCAGCATGACTGTCACAGCTCCTCTGATGAGGCTGAAGGTGGCTCTTCCCCCCACCCCAAGCCCAAGCCCCCCTGGGAGGGTGGAGGAGAAGGCGGCCACACCCAAGCCTTCAGGAGCATTCTGGGTGGGGGGAGCCCGGATGGAGGCCAGGGACACAGCTGCGTCCTTCCTAAGTCTTCCAGTTCCAAAGGAGTGTTTCCATTTCAAAGAAACCCACAGAACGCGACTGGCTGCCTATAAATGGGGCCTATATTGGGGGAAAAAATATATGTATGTGAAACACTATACTATTCTCCAAACCCATTAAAAGATAAAAACAAATAAAACAAAACAATAAAAACCTCCAGAAAGGCTCAGAGATTCAGAGAGGTCATGTCTAGAGGTGATCACGGTACAAAATGGTTTAGGTATTGGGTCGATTCGGCCTGTCTTTTACCTGTTAAGCTGACCAGAATGTTCTAGGTCTTCTTTACAATGGGGCCCAGTAAGTCACAGGGCCTGGGGAGGGGTGGATGAAAACATGGCCCTGTTGGCCGGCAGTTCCAAAAGAGATGGTTCTTATAGAATCGGGTGGGGAATGTTTTGAATACCCTGCCATTTATTTATTTGTTTGTTTGTTTGGTACTGGGGATTGAACCCAGGGGCAATCTTTCTCCAAGCTACACCCCCAGCCCTATTTTATTTTTATTTTTGAAACAGGATCTCACTAGGTTGATGAGTCTCACAACTTGCTGAGGCTGTCCTTGAACCTGCAATCAGCCTCCCAAGTACTGGGATTACAAGTGTGAGTCACCATGCCTGGCTTGCTTGCTTATTTATTTGTGGTATGGGGACTAAACCCAGGACATTCTACCTCTGAGCTACACCTCCAGCCCTATTTTATTTTTTGTTGCCAAAAGTCTCACTAAGTTTCTGAGGCTGGCTTCGAACCTGTGATCCTTCTATCTCTGCTTCCCAAGTCCTGGGATTATAGGTGTGCACCACCACATCCAGCTACTCCTGCCTACTGGTGTACCTTCAGGTTATAGTATCTTTTTTTTTTTTTTTTTTTTTTTTTGGTCCTGGGGATGGAACCCAGGGGCATTCTACCTCCAAACTACACCCCAGCCCTACTTTTTAATTCTTTATTTTGAAACAGGGTCTTACTAAATTGCAGAGGGCCTCACTAAGTAGTTGAGGCTGACCGTGAACCTGCGATCCTCCTGTCTCAGCCTCCCAAGTACTCGGATTACAGGTGTGTGCCACCACACCTGGCTAGGTTACAGTACCTTGGGAAAACCCACCTGCTCTCCTTCTTCCAAAGACTTGATTGGGCGGAATGAGAATCAACCCCATGAGGGTTGTGTTAAAGACTGTTCCACGGTTTTGCTTTGCACCGTGTCTGTTTCCATCTGTACCTCGTGGGGCCCATGGCTGACTCTCGGGGGCCTCCACTCGGGACAGACACGTACCGCATAATGATGGATAAACGACACATAGACTAAGTGGTCCCAAAAGATGACAATGGCGATGACAAGGTCCTGTCGCAGTGACGCTGTGGCCATCACGCAGTTGCAGTAAGGGCATTTCTCACACATTTGTCGCCATACTGATGGAGACAAACCTACTGTACTGCCAGGCACGTGAAAGGACAGGCACACAATTATGCATGGCCCCTAACGCGTGACCGATAATAAATGACTATGGTACTGGTTTATGTGTCTTTTCAAATATACTTTATACTATTATTTTAGAGTATACTCTTTCTACATATATGTATGTAATACATATACATACCCATATACATATGTGTATATGGGTATGTGTATCATTATTTTAGAGCATACTCCTACATATATGTATGTAATATATACATACACATATACATATATGTGTACATATTTGTATATGTATATCATTTTATAGCCAACTATATTGTATATTGTGTACTATATACTATAGTATATTTTATATTGTATACTGTATATTGTATATTACATATACAATATACTTGGCTAGAAAACAATGCTGTGTTCCCAACAGCAGCCTCTCACAGCCTGGGTTGATTGTTTCTTGATTGCATCAAGAGCCTACTGGAAGCTGGGCGTGGTGACACATTCCAGATTCATGGCCAACCTCAGCAACTTAGTGAGACCCTCCATAACTTAGTGAGATCCTGTTTAAAAAATAAAATATTAAAACAGGGCTGGGGGTGTAGCCCAAAGGCAGAATGCCCTCGGTTCAATCCTCAGTACCCCCTCCCCCAAAAAAGAAGCCATCTGAAGGAACTGACTGTCTAAGTTTGTGTGCACACGTTCTCTGGTGTTCGCGCAGTGACAGAACCACCCAAAGACGCACTTCTCAGAACGTGTCCCTGTCACTGAATGACCCGTGACTGTTTCCACACAGTGCCCGACACACAGAGAGGCACATTAAAGGTGCCTGCGGAACACATGGGTGAAATCACGAAACGGGTAACGAGTGGCGCTCCCAGCCAAGAAGTTTACCCCCAAGGAAACATTTTCCATCCAGAGCCGGCCCCGGAGACACAAACTGATGCACTCAGTAGTGGGGCATTATCAAACAAATCCAGCTACCACAAACGGAGCCAGCTTAGGCCTTGCTCACATCCACCGCCACATCCAGCCTAGCGCCATTTCCATTTTAAAGATGAGAACGCCACCGGGCTGGTGGCCGCACACTTGTAATCCCTGCGCTTGAGAGGCGGAGACAGGAGGATCGCGCAGGTTCGAAGCCAGCCGCGGGCGCTGGCTTAGGAGACCCTGTTTCCAAATAAAAAGTATAAAAAAAAATAGGTCTGGGAGTGTAGCCCAGAGGTAGAAGGGCTTCCAGGAACCCCAGTACCACCAAGAAAGAAAGAAAGAAAGAAAGAAAGAAAGAGAGAGAGAGAAAAGAAGAAGAAGAAGAAGGAGAAGGAGGAGGATGAGGAGGAGGGAGAGGAGGAGGAGGAGGAGGAAAGGAAGGAAGAAGAAAGGGAGGAAGGAAGGGAGGAAGGAAGATGAGGAGATGGAGTAACTTGCCCAAGGGCGCATCATCAGTAAGTAAGGCCCAAATCAACCCGGTTCTGCCTGTCTGGGAGGGGCTCTCGGGTCCCCGCTATAACTTGTGCCTCCTTAGTCTGCTGGGGCTCCTCAGGGGTAAATGAGTGGCGGGAAGGGAGGGAGATTGGGAGTCACGGTTAGTCTACTTTCCAAAGCTTTTTTTTTTTTTTTTTTTTTTTTTTTTTTTTGGTGGTACTGGGGTTCCTGGAAGCCCTTCTGCCTCCGGGCTACACTCCCAGACCTATTTTATACTTTTTTTTTATTTTTGGAAACAGGGTCTCCTAAGCCAGTGTGGCTGGCTTCGAACCTGCATGATCCTCCTGTCTCCGCCTCCCAAGTGCTGGGATTACAAGCGTGCGCCACCACGCCCGGCTACTTTCCAAAGCTTTGACGAGGCAGCTTGCAGAATTAAGAACCTCTGGCACCAAACACTTTATCACCGAAAAGGAGCAGCTCAGAGAGGCAACCATGGACTCTCTCTCCATTCATGTCTGGATCGCAGTCCTTTGGGCGCATCCCTGGGCCTTTTAAATAAATGGTGTGGAAGAAGTGCGTGTGGGCACTCCCAGGAATGAGAAAACTGGGGGTCCTCGGCCAGTGGAATGCTACCTTGTGGGCCGAGGCCTGGGCTGACCCCCGGGCGGTGGAGGGCACAGAGGCTGGGCAGGCCAGAGTACAGGCTTCTAGGAGCAGAGCTCAGAAAAGCGTGACTACGGATGGTTCCCTAAGGACACCAGTTCACGGGTCTCTGCAACCCAAAGGCACAACACAGAGTAGGCCCTAAATAGGAAGAAAACACACTTAAAATAGATGAGTGTGCTACTGCCTTTGCCCAGAACCATGGCAGGACTGCCTGGAGGCGTCACCAAATGGTCAAACCGAGGAGAGACGGGAGGGGCAGGGGGAAGGGGAGGGAGGTCCCGGGAGGTCACGGGTTGAAGCATCTCTCCTTACCAAGGGAATGGCTGTTCAGACCCAGCCGTGGTCATCAAGTCCTGCAAGGAAGGCGGGACAGGAGAGAGCTCTTTGACGTTTGAAAAGGAAGCAGAGGAGATACCAGGGACTGCGAACTCACACAGTGGGTAGTAAATTCTTCTCGTTCATTATCCCTGGAGGTGAGACAGGCTGGAAATACAAATTGCTCTTTAAAAGGCTTGGAGAAGCCTGTGGGTGGTCAGCTCACAGCGGATCATTGGGTAGATGGGGACATTTAGAGCGATCCCTAAGTTCTAAAGAGCCGAGAGGAGGGTGGTGGTCACTGAGAGTCTGGTGGGAGCTGGGCACGGTGGCAGGGCACACACCTGTAAGCCGCCCAGTACTTGAAGGCTGAGCCAGGAGGAGTGCAGGGTCAGGCTGACGCACAGTAACTTAGCAAGACCCCACTTCAAAATAAGAAATGGAAAGGCCTGGAGGCACAGCTCAGTGCCACACTGGGTTCAATCCCCAGCGCGCGCGCACGCACGCACACACACACACACACACACACACACACACACATACACACACACAGTCTCTGGAGTCAGCATTCACAGCTGGATGATCCAGGGTTCCCTTGGACCCAGGATGCCAACCGAGATGCTCCCGTCAGGAGGAAGGATATGGAAATACTACACATGTATTCAGAGTGGAGGGGATGTGGTTTATAAGAAGTTCCTAGAGTCGGGCATGGTGGCACACACGTGTAATCCCAGCACTTGGGAAGCTGAGACGAGACGGGAGGGTTGCAGGTCTGAGGCCAGGTTCAGCAACTTACAAAGCCCCTCAGCAACTTAGTGAGACCCTGTTTCAAAATAAAACAGGGCTGAGGGGAGGGCAGCTCAGAGGTAAAATGTCCCTGGGTTCAATCCCCAGTAGCACACACAAAGGGTGAGAGGAGGAGGGGAGGGAAAGGAGGAGGAGGAAGAGGAGGAGGAGGAGGAGGAGGAGGAGGAGGAGGAGCGAGAGGAGGAGGAGGGGAGGGAGAGGAGGGGAGGGAGAGGAGGCAGAGGGAGAGGAGGAGGAAAAAGAGGAGGAGGAGGGAGAGGAGAAGGAAAAAGAGGGAGAGGAGGGAGAGGAGGAGAAGGGAGAGGAGGAGGGAGAGGAGGAGAAGGTGGTTGTTCTCAGACCTACAAATACAGGAGCCATGCCTTTACATATTTTCAGGGAGAGCCTTAAAACCTGAGTGTCCGGCGAGTGGCCCCTTGGAGAGCCTTCGTGATCAATGGAGGCAGCATGCCTCTGTCAATAGGCCAGGACCCCAGGAGCCTGCCAAGCCAGGGGAAGTGTGCAGGGCTGTTCACACTGATGCTGGAAGCAGAGGGGCTTGGCAGGTGTGCGCAACTGCACAGAGCCCCGCACTGAGAAGGGTCAGCACTTGGTTTAATGGTCTGTCACCCTCTTGAAACTCCTGGTAATGTTTGAACTAGGGGTCTGGCATTTTCCCTCTGTACTGGGCCCCATAAATTATAGGACTGGTCCTGGTTAGCAGCTACTTAGCCGGCATAATAAAGGAGTGGGGGTTGGTAAAAGAGGGCCAAGGAAAAAGGCCAGTCGAGGCAGCTGAATCCAAATGGTACCCGGCAGTAGAGCTCGTATAGCAGACAGTTTCCTAGGTAACTGGCTGTTCCACCTAAGTGTCACACACATGCCTTGCTAAAAGCATTTCCTAATGGCAGGGCATAAAAGAAAAGAAACCAGCCCCCAGGGACATGGGGCATACCTGATGGTCCTCAATAATCTACCATGTGGCCAGCCCATGAATGGAACCATCTGGAAAGTTCCAAACTCTTCTAGTAAAGATAAAATATATGCCCCATTGGGCCTGGTCTCAAGTGGATGTTTTGGGATTGTGTGACAGCTAGACATATATGTATTCCAGAAACATTCTTAAGAAAAGACCTTAGCTTAGCTGGGCATGGTGGTACATGCCTGTAATCCCAGTAATTGGGAGGCTGAAACAGGAGTATTGCAGTTCATGGCCAGCCTCAGCAACTTAGCAAGGCTCTGTTTCAAAGTAAATAGTAAGTCGGGCATGGTGGCACATGGCTATATAAATCTCAGTAGTACATGGGAGGCTGAGATAGAAGGGACACAAGGTTCAGGGCCCACCCAGCAACTAAAAGAGGTCTTCAAACTCCATTTCAAAATAAAAAAATAAAAAATAATAACTAGGGATGGGGGTGTATCTCAGAAGTAGAATGCCCCTGGGTTCAATTTCTAGTCCCACAAAAACAATAAAATAAAAGCCGGGCATGGTGGCGCACGCTTGTAATCCCAGCATCTGGAAAGCTGAGATAGGAGGATCATGGTTCGCGGACAGCCTCAGCTACTTAGTAAGGCCCCTTACAACTTAGTGAGACCCTGTTTTAAAATAAAGAATAAAAAATAGGTCTGGGAGTGTAGCTCAGAGGTAGAATGCTCCTGGGTTCTATCCTCAGTACCACAAAAGAGATAGATAGATAGGCAGATAGATAGATAGATAGATAGATCAAAAGGGCTATGGATATGACTCTGAAGTAGAACTCCCCTGGGTCCAATTCTCAGTACAAAAGAAAGAAAGGAAAGGGAAGGAAAGAGAGGGAGAGAGAGGGAAGATGGAAGGAGGGAGGGAGGAAGGAAGGAAAGAAGCCTTAGCTTATGACAAGGACCACTCCCGACCCCAGCTCTCTGGGAAGTTCCAAGAGCCCAGATTCTGAGTCAAGGGAGAAGACGGAGGAGACCGAGCCTCTTGCCCGGCTCCCCTCTCCCCTCCCATCACCACTCTGAAGCCACAGTCCCACAGTCGCTTCGGCCTTGGGGGCCTCTCAGACCCTTCTTAGAAAGCACAGAGGTGCTGATTCTTGGCAGGATCTTTTCTGATGTTGTTGAGAAAGAGAAAAAATATATATATATATCTACATATATATATATATATATATTATAGAAACAATTAACTGGTGTGCTCAGATGGTCCCAGAAATCATTATAGATAAAAAAAAAAAACCAAGAAGAGGCCCCAGAAATTCCCCACAGACACTCGTGCAGCTGTAAGCTGGCACTTTTCAGATGAGAGTAAAAGGTTCCTACAAAAATTAGGATGAGACCTGCCACAAGCAAGTCCCAGGTCCCAAGGCTTCTCCTGGGTAGAGCATTTCAAGTGCCCAGAAGTCTCCCCTTTCTACCATCCCTTTCCTCTCCCTCAGCCTCCTGCATGCTGAAATTACAAGTGTGTGCCACCATGCCCCGCTCTCTTTTGAAACAGGGTCTTGCCAAGTTGCTGAGGGGCTCTAAGTTGCTGAGACTGGCCTTGAACCTGCGATCCTCCTGTCTCAGCCTCCCAAGCCCTGGGATTCTAGGCTTGTGCCCCCATGCCCAGATCACGAGCTTTACTTGGAAAGAGAAAGTAAGAACAGAGGTCTGGGCCAGCCCCAAACAGTATGCTGGGGGAGAGCCCCAGACTCTGTGCCCTTCCCCTGGGGACCCCCGCTACCCTACCACCACCCTCCTCCCAACGTAGTGCTCCCCCAGGCACACCACCAGAGAAGCTGCCAGGTGACAGAGGAACCTGGCCAAGGTCTGCGCTCGGAGCAGCCCAGGTGGCTGGGAACTCGAGCTCGCTGCCCTGGGTACAGGGAATTGTTGAACTCTGCCAGCCAAACACCTCGGAAGAGCTCAAGTGACTTTAAATGCCTAAACATTTTAAAACAAACCTTACAACGCCAGGCTTTTAATCCTGTTCTCCCCCTGGTGCTAAAGCTCTTTCTGTCTCTCTGCGCTCTCTCTTTTGGGGGAAATTCAAAAGCCGTTTCACGCCTCATTACCTGCACACTGTGAGTGATGTCTGTCGGTCCATGGGCTGTAAATACCTTAAATCATGCTTCATTAAGAATATCTATGGTGCTATTAAAGAGCTATAATAGACAACGAGTTAACAGATGATTAAAGATGAATTCCATTTGTGTCAGTCACCAGCCAGAGAGAGACAGAGGCTGGAAGTTCTCAACTCATTATCCAGCAGCTCTCCCTGCCCCCGCCCTGGGTCGGGAGGCGGGAGGCTGGGGCGGGGAGGGGAGGCTCTTTGCTCCAGTGAGGAAGGGGCCCAGGGTGGTGGTGAGGAGGAGGGGGCTGGGCCAGGGCAGGGGGAGTGTGTAGGGACCGGCCATGGGGGTGTGGGAGTGAGATCCCGGGGAGGGGGGCTCAGGCAGAGGGAGGTATGTATACACGCTTGGGTTCACTTGTGTGTGTGTGTGTGTGTGTGTGTGTGTGTGTGTACTCCTTCCCATGCTTGCGTGCAGGACCTATGCCCACCGGGCACACTGTCAGCGCTGCCTGGCTGTGTGCACAGAGTCCTAGTCCTCCCATGAGAAGCAGATGCTGACCACCTAAGCAGCCAGAGACAGGGCGAGTGAAAAGGAGGGCATGGGGTTCAAAGGTGGAGATGCTGGTAGTAACCATGGCGAGAAGGAAGGAAACAGAGATGCCCTGTTGTCCTGTCCTCGGCTGTGTTTTTAGGGACGACAAGATGTGTGTCACCAAGAGATGGGTGGGGGGGGGCAGCAAAAGGGATCATGTTCCCTTTGGAGAACTGTTGGCTAAACACCAAAGTGCCCTTCCTCACAGCTGTCCTCTTTTCAGAAGCACGAGCCACTGTCCCTCAGAGAGGCAGAGAGCCCTGCTCCCTTGCCGCTGGCACAGTCCCAGGCCCAGCTCTGAAAGGCAGCAAGGACCTGAACTCCTAGTTGGGTGCTTGGAGCCACAGGGCTTTGGCAGGAATGGATAGGGAAGGAGGGAAGTCACAGCCAAAAGTGGTGGTGAACACTGGGCGGTTCTAGTAGAAGGCTTCGACGTGCTCCATGAACATTGAATACATTCTTATCCGTCCTCTAGGAGACACAGGGTTTATTCTCCTGTTTTACAAATGAGGAAGCTGAGGCAGCGAATAAAAACAGACCGTGGCTATTAGTAGATATTAGTGCCTTGTACCTGCAAGACACATTTCTGGCACAGAAGACCTGGTCAGTGCAGACGGGCTGTGAAGTGTAGACAGGAAGGGGAAGGGAGGCTGCCAGCCTGGGTCGGTCAGAGGGCAGCAAGATGGCCGGAAGACTTGGCAACCGCGCTGGCAGCCTCTCCGGAGTCTGTGTTGTTCGTGCTAATGATAACACACCAGCTCCTCCTAGCATCTTCTGACCCAGACGGTGTTTCTGTGCCCACTGCCAACTAATCCTGGCTCTGCCAGCAACCCTGATGTGTGGCATTATGCTGTTCACGTCCCCGGCGCTGCTGTCACGTTCTCTGACATCCTGCGCGTCACCTGCCACGCTGTCTCCAACGTGCTGCTTGGCCTGGGGTGTTACTACACTCTGCACCCTTCACATCTACTTTTTATGCAAAAAAAAAAATTAAAAGATGTCAAAATCTGATGCTTCCAGTTTCTTCCAACCCAAGATGGAGCCAACCCAAGATGTGCAAGTGTCCGTGGCTTTAGTCTGTCATCCGTTGCTGTGGGATACAACCAGCCTGTGTGAGGAGGGCCAGGAGAGGGGACTTGAGTACAGTCTGATCAAAGGGTAGTAGAGTCCGTGGGCATTTGATCGATAGTGGGAGGAAAAAAAAAAAAAGAAAGAGTGAGCTGGGGTGGGGGCATGGGACCAGAGGGACTTGTGTCTGACCTGGTGCTTTGAGTCCTTGAGTCCATCCACTCCCACAGACTTGCTGGCTTCCTCGGGATGAGAGGGAGCCTGTGGCTTAGGAAAGAAAAATGGTAGGCTCAAGGACTTGGGCCAGTGGGTGATAGTGATGGAGTAAGACTGGGCTTCTTTCTCCAAAGCCTCGCCTGGTCAGGGTCAGAGGGACTTTCAGAGACAGTGGGTGGTGCCAGTGGATGGAGCCAGTACCACGGGCCAACATCTTGAATTAGGGCAGCCAGACAGCAGGCGTCCCCAGTAGTGCACAGGGACAGAGCTGGGACTTTTCCTAGGGTGAGCAGGTCTGCTGGGAGAACTGGGAAGCCAGATGAGAAAGACACGTTCAGATAGAAGGTGAGCCATGGGAGAAGACAGCTGTCATGGGGCCGAGCCGCGCCACCAAGAGGGGGTTTCCTTGGTCTAAAAAGGGTACATTTAGATGGAGTGTGTGTGTGTGTGTGTGTGTGTGTGTGTGTGTGTGTGTGTGTGAGTGAGAGAGAGAGAGAGAGAGAGAGAGAGAGAGAGAGAACGCGCAAAGCCCTGGCCTCGCTCTGAACGTGGAGCCTGCCACTTAACAACTTTGACTCTCTTCTTCATCTGCAAGATGGAAATTCTACCTCTTCCCAGTGTGGTTTGCAGAGGAACTGAAACGCGGGTGCATGCCCAGCTCACAGGCTGAGGGCTGCTGCACACACTCAGTGCCCAGGGCCTGGGGACCGGCAGGGGCAGGGCCTGCCGCTGCACCGCGATCCAAGTTTAGAAGAGAGTTGGAATAGACGCGGGTTCAGTCTCCGCCGGCTTCGTGCCATGCTCCACTTCCAGGAAAAGAAACGGGTTGGTTGGAAAAAGCAAACAGACTCGGGAAGCATCTTGGGTATCCAACAGTTCTTAGGAAACAGCATTTGGGCAAACACCATTGAAGCAGCAACACTTGGATGCGGTTTCCATTGACAGCCTCGCAAACCCAAGAGCGAGAGGCGGGGGCCCTGGGAAGACCGCCTCCTGGGCACAGCGTCCAAGTGGATCTTGGGGGGTACTCTCTGCCTCCCGCCTCTCACCCACGACTGGCCTGGGCTTCGTGAGGACAGAGTTGCAAGAGACCCTGGACTTGAAGCCCACCTGGCATGAGCTTCAGCTGCGCCGGTTACGGGGGCACCGAGTGGCCTTTGTCCATGACTTGGCATTATAGTTTCCATGGAATCACTTCTTGACAATGAACCATCTCTTTCAAGGACATACTCTGGGACCCTCTGGGTGATCTAATAAGATAGGCTGGGATTTTTAGAAGTAGATGGTGAGACCCAGAAAGATCATCTGCCATGACTTATCACTGCAGAGGGGGAAACTGAGGCTCAGGAATGCCGGATGTCTTGCCCAGGAGTACACAGCTAGAATCAAGGTCTCCTAACTACCACGGCAGAGAATTTCCTCAGCGCCGCCCAACCTCAAAGTTACCCAGGTCCTCGCACCTGCGGCTGACAAGCAGCAGAAAAATCTTTTTCGCTGATTGGGATCCATCACCCACGGAAAAGAGGACACTGAACAGCTCCCCCAGGACGCACGGGAAGGGCTGGGGACGGAGGGACACGCATCGCCCCTGATAATTGAATCCTGGTGCAAAGGGCCGGCTGGACGAACTGCAATTGAGTTGAGGGGAAATTGTGATTTCCGTATTGTCAGAAGCCTCCGCGGCCCAGGCCCTGATCATTTACTTCAAGCACCCGGTGGTCTCGCGCATCTGACCCCAGTTCGGAGCTGAGCCACGGGCCAGCAGGGATCAGCTGCGTGGGGCGGGGGTGCAGGGAACAAATTAATTTCCAATCCCCAGGGGCCCGCTGCTGGTAGCTCAGCAGCTCAGGACCACTCAGACCTGAAGAGAATAGAGTACAATCCCTCTGGGGGAGTGACTGAACCCCCAAACGCCGCTGAAGGGGAAGAGGCCAAGGGAAGAAGGAGAGACGGCTGAAATAGCCTTTATTAGCAATCCTGTCCCTGGGATTTAATGGACATTCTCTTGCTGGAGACTAGGCTCTCACCCAGCTCTCTTGCGAATATTTAATTTCAAACTCCTGCCCTCCACCTCCAGAGCAGCAACCCCTAGAAATGAGAAGAGCTCAGTGTCTTTTATTTTTTGTCTTTTTCTTTTTTCCCCTTCCTACCTGTTGTACAGTGGCAAGAAATTACTTTGGCGAAATGGGCTTGCTCCTATTATGCGGACGACTCACGCGCGTTCCCAGTTCTTCCCAGGTTCAAAGGGCATCCACCGACCACAGGCATCTCAGTTCCTCATCCGGACTCATGTCAAAAAGGACCCGGCCCTGGTCTCCTTTCTCTCTGAGCCCATCTCGTCTAAGAGTGGTTGGTAAGTGAACAGCAGTCTCCAACACTATGATGCTACCCCACCCAGAAAGAGCCTAGAAAAATCTGTTTTTCCAACACTAACTCGGTTCCAGCAGAGTCTTTTGTGAGTGTGAAGAAAATATGAATTATGGTTCTTGGCCATGTAAAGTCCTCACTCAAAAGAAAAAAAATAAATAAGAAAGAAAATGCTACATCTGTTTCCCTTTCACTCCTTCACGTGTTTAAATACACGGATGAGGCATGGGTCTAAATTTACCAGGTCCTGAGCAATTAACAATTGAAAAAGAAAGACAGGAAGAGGACTAAAAGAAGTCATCCGTGCTGGAAATATGCAAAACGTGTGTGTTAATGTGTTGATTTCAAAGGCCCCGCCTCCCCGGGCAATCTTGGCCCTTGGTGCGAACTGCAGCCCTGGCCCCTGCAAAGGAACCGGCACCATTAGCTCAGTCAGCGATCCACCTCTACCCGCAGCAATTACCACCCAGAAGCATGCCGGCTGCGAAGCGCTTTCATTAGGGGGAGCGAGAGGGTCACGCACCTTGAGCCCCCAGCTTGGGCTGAAACAAGCATTTTCCTTTACGAAGAATTTCAGCTTCGTTTAAGTGTGTAATTGCTTTGATCTCGGTATGTATGGGACGCAGAGACTTCATGACTAAGAATTATATCACTCAATAAGTTTGCTACTTCTGTGAATCATTAGTCAGCCCTCCCTGCAGGCCTTCCTTTTCTACCCCCATGTGGGGACCAGTGAAAGCATCCTTCGAGACCACCTGTTCTAGGGATAATTGGTTTCTCTGGGTCACAGAGGTGGGATGAAATCGGTGCATGCGGATGGGAGCGTTATTCCTGGTTCCATTCCATAGTAAAAGAGGTCAGTGCTGGGCACTGGCAAGAGTGTATTGCAAAGTCCTTACACTTACTGAAAGCTTTTGACTTTTACAACTCCTTAACATCTATTAGCTCAAGGCCCTGCCAAGTAGGGAGGAAGGGACCCTTCTCTCCAGAGAGAGGGTCGCAGAGCTGCTGGTTAGAGACGGACAGGAATGGAAAGAACCAGGGCTTCCCACCTCTGGCTCGGCCTCCTTTCATTGCTACGATTGGCACCTTCCTTTTCCTGGACAGAGCCTGGAATGCTGAGCCACTATTAGTGCTTATGTCCCTTCAGGGATTTAGAGTCCAAACCCCAGACTCTGCTACTTTGCTAGCCCTCCTTCCTTGGGTCAAATGAATGATGAGTTGAGTCCACAAAAGGTTCTGGCCAGGAATTTGTCAAAGGAAGGTAAAGAAATATTTTTCCCAGGCCTTAGGGGAGACTGGGACCAACAGATGAGCAGAGCACAGGAGATGTATCTCTATTGGTGCAGTAATTATACCAATGGCTGGTTGTTTTTGATAAACTGACCACAGGTCCTAGATAACAAGAACAAAAAACCCACCCCCAACACCAGAATCCAGAGCCTGCAGGACCATCGAACATACTCGTATAAGAGAAGAAAGTGTGCCGGGTATGGTGGTGCACACCAGTAATCCCAGCTACTTAGCATGCTGGGGCAGGAGGATTGCAAAGTCAAGGCCAGCTCATACATGACCCTCTCTCAAAATAACAACAACAAAATAGAGACGACTGGGGATATAGCTCAGTGGGGTAGCGAGCCCCTGGGTTCAATCCCAGCACCACATTTTATTTTATTTTATTTTATTGGTAATAGGGATAGAACCCAGGGGCATTCTACCTCCTAGCTACACCTCCCAGTCCTATTTTTTTAATTATTTTGAAACAAGGTCTCACTGAGTTGCAAGGGGTCCTCATTAAGTAGCAGCTGAGGCTGTCCACGAACTCTGATCCTCCTGTCTCAGCCTCTCAAATGCTGGGATTACAAGCATGTGCCACACCCACCCCAGAACCACATTTTAAAAAGAGAAAGAGAAGAAGGGCTGGGCATGGTGGTGCACCCTTGTAATCCCATGTGACAGGCTGAGACAGGAGGATCATGGTTCCCAGACAGCATCAGCTAATTAGAGAGGCCCTTTGCAACTCAGTGAGAACCTGTTTCAAAAAATAAAAAATAAAATATAGGGCTAGGGGTGTAGCTTGGAGTTAGAATGCCCCTGGGTTCCATCCCCAGTACTGCAAAACAAAGAAAAGGAGAGCGAGAGAGAGAAGAAAGTGATCCAGCCAGCATAATCAGTGCCTACAATCACACACACACACACACACACACACACACACACACCCTGCAGGTGTGTCACAGCCTCATAATGAAGAACCCCAATGCATTTGTCCAGGTGCTGGTGAAGCGGACGTGGGCCCGCCCTCAGGCACTGGCCGGTGACAACGTGGCTTTGCAATGAGCAGCAGCCTGTAGGTAAGAGATGTAAGAGATGTGCTTCTGTGAGGCTCAAGGTCATGGCTGTTTCTAGCCAGGAGGCTCCAGTCTCCAGGGGAGGTGGGGCCTGATGGCCACTCTCCTTGGATCCCCGCATGTCCTAGGACTCCCGTCCCCACAGATGGCTCGCCACATACCCACATCCACCACCTATCTGAACCTGTAGCCCACAGTCCCCGGCCCACTGCCCCTCCCCAGCCAGCATACACGCAGCCTCAGAGGAGAAACAGAAACGAAGTCACCGAGGGACCCATGTCAGGAACAGCCCTGGTGGAAACAAATCGGTAATTGTGCCTTCATAACGCTCAAGGACATAAAGCACACACCCCCGCCAAAGAAAAACCGAAGGCCTGGAAAAAGCAAAGAAATAATCGGGGGACCGGGCCCTCGGGAAGCAGAGGGGTTAACAGCTTCCCTTTGAGGCTTCGCTCAGGGAATTTGAATTTTTGATCAAGCGATTTGTCAGGATTGTTGTGTATTTACTGTAATTACAGAACATCAAATGCACATTGACGCAATTACCATAAATATGTGTAAAGACATTATAACGTGTAATTATGTCATATAATTCTTTAATAAAGCATGCGGAAGAAAAATTACTCTGCACATGCTCACTGGCCTCTCTGGCTATTTCTACGGAAGGTTTTATTCGCTGCCTTTCCCTCTTCCCTCCCCCTCTTCAAATGACTGAGACGGGTCCTCTATGAAGGATTAACTGGCAGAGGGTGAGGTTAGAAGAGTGGTATGTGCGCACACGCACGAGCTTGTGTGGGTGAGCAGGTACCTGCCTGTGTGTATACATGCATACGCGCATGCGTGCACACACAAAAGAAAGATATTTTCTGACCCGGGAAGAGGTACCCAGGCCCAGGTATGACCAGCACACCTGTTTTTCAGCCAGTGACCTCGTTGCCAGTAGTGACACATTCGTCCTGTGCGTGGGGATCAACACATCTCTCACCTGTAATTTCCTGGGGTGACTTGGGCCGGGCAAGGCTGGACTTTTCAGCACACAGGCCACGTGGGTTGGTGACACTGAATGCTCCTGAGAGACGGACGCACGGGAAGTTGCTGACATTGTTATGAACCCAGGGGACTTTTGTCAAGATTTGGACAGGAAGGAGACGCCTGCGGGGTAAGGGAGGGATGCTCCTGCAGAGGTTGGAGGGACAGGCTGTCTGCATTTGCTACGGACAGATTTAAAATCTGTAGCTGCGGGGTCTGTGTCTGTCAGGATCTATATTTTCATATTCTCCCTTTTATCCAGCAGGCCATTGGCGCCCTGGCATCCCTATGGTCCAGGACCTTGGAGATAAAATAGCTGGAAATACTATATTCCTGGAACTCAGAGCTAAATCAGACGAGAAAACAATGCTAATGAGTGGAGAAGGTCTTTCCGATGTAGTGATGTTAAATAGAAATCATAAAGAAAAAATATCAGTAGATTAGATCATGAAAAAATGTACACTCTCTCTACCTATAAAAATAAAATAGCATAATAAAAAGCAAACCAAGAAGATATTTGTAACACATATGTCAGAGAGGATAATGTCCTCGATGTATTAAAAAGCTCTGATCAATCATTAAGAAAAAAGTCTGATGTCGGGTGCAGTGGCACACACCTGTAATCTCAGTACTTGGGGAGGGGCATCTAAGACAGGAAAGTTGCAGGTTTGAGGCCAGCCTCAGCAACTTAGTGAGATCCTGTTTCAAAATAAAATTTTTAAAAAGGGCTAGGGGTGGAGCTCAGAGGCAGAATGCCCCTGTGCTCGGGTCCCAATTTAAAAAAAAAAAAGAGAGAGAGAGAAAAAGGAAGGAAGCTGGGCAGCCGGGCATGGTGGTACACACTTGTAATCTCAGTATATGGGAGGCTGAGACAGGAGAATCGCATGTTCGCGGGCAGCCTCAGCTACTTAGCGAGGTCCTCCACAACTTAGTGAGAACCTGTTTCAAAATAAAGGATAAAAAAAAAAAAATAGGGCTGAGGGATGTGGCTCGGAGGTAGAATGCCCCTGGGTTCAATCCCCAGTACCAAAGAGAGAGCAAAAGGAAGGAAGAAGAAGAAAAAAAAAAGAGAGAGAGAGAGTCGGGCGTGGTGACGCACATTTGTAATCCCAGCATTCGGGAGGCTGAGACAAGAGGATCGCAGTTCACGGACACCCTCAGCTACTTACTGAGGCCCTCTGCAATTCAGTGAGACCCTGTTTCAAAATAAAGAATAAAAAACAGGGCAGGAGGTGTAGCTTGGAGGTTAAATGCCCCTGGGTTCCATCCCCAGACCCACACACACACACACAAAAGAGGTCTGAATAAAAAAAAATCACAAAATAAAATATAAATGACCAAAAATCATATGATATAAAATCAACTTAATTCATAATTAATATGAGATATTATTTTCACCTATCAATTTGGTAATTATTTTAACAAATTATAATGCACAGTGTTGGTGAAGGGTTGGAGGTAAAGGAACACAAATTGGTTTACCTTTCTTTAAACTAATTTGAAAACAAATATCAAGAAGCCTAAAAATGTGCATCCCCTTCCATTTATTAATTCCCTTTCTATAATCTTATCCTAAAGAATTAAAAAGAGAGTAAACAATCTAAGTTTTCCTGAAACAAAATTATTTATAATGACAAAACAAAAAAGATCCCCCGAATCAATCCAGTGCCAGAGCAAGGGGGATTGGTTCAGTGAAGTACAGTAGAGTCTCACTGTGTGTGGAATACTGTTCAGCCACTAAGAATGTAGAGGCTTCTGACCCTGGCAGCTAACAGATGGCCAATTTCAAAGCTCACACTTTTCCTCTTATTCTTCTCCTTCTCTCTTTGTTGAGAAGTAACAGGCTCTTAGCTGACCAAAGGAGTGAACACCAGGCACCTAGTACTTGTGAGTACCGCTTATACATGAGTTGTGTCTCTTCTGACAAGCCCACGTGACCCTGAAGAGCCAACTTGTGTGTGTGTGTGTGTGTGTGTGTGTGTGTGTGTGTGTGTATGATACTGGGGACTGAACCCAGGGGCTACCTCTGAGCTACACCTCAGCCCTGTGTTTTATTTTCATTTTGAAATAGGACCTCGCTAGGTTGAAGAGTCTCATTACTTGCCGAGGCTGTCCTTTAGCCTGCAATCTTCCTGTCTCAGCCTCCCAAGTACTAGGATTACAGGTGTGCACCACCATGCCTGGCTGAAGTGCTCCCTCTTAAGAGGGGTTTGATTCCTTTGTTCAGGGAGAATCCAGGGTTTGATTCTGAACTCTTAAGTTCACCGGCTTCTCCAATTTGCTAGCAAATCAATAAGCTTCTTATTTTCTTCCCAAAGACTTGTTCCAATTATTAGATTTGGCAAATTGGAGTAGGTACCAGGATTCGGTTTCAAGAATAAGAGGTGAAGCCGGGCATGGTGGCGCACGCCTGTAATCCCAGCATTTGGGAGGCTGAGATGGGAGGACTGTGGTTAGCGGACAGCCTCAGCTACTTAGTGAGGCCCTCCGCAACTCAGTGAGACCCTGCTTCAAAATAAAGAATAAATAGTGCTGGGGGTGTAGCTTGGAGATAGAATGCTCCTGGGTTCCATCCCTAGCACCGCAAAAAAAAAAAAAAAAAAGAACAAAAGAACGAGAGGTGGATGTTTGATGATGTGAAATAAAAAAAACTATTATGTGAAAAAATAAATTACACACTAATGTATAAAGTAAGATACAACTTAGAGATACAAAAGTATGGAGAAATTTATACCAAGGTATTGTTACTAGTCATTTTTTTTAGTGTGGGAGTAGGCAGACTTAATTATTTTTCTCTTTATGTCTTTCTTTAAAAAACTGAGTAGTCCCAATTTTTATAGTGAATGTGTAGGCTACATTTAAAAATGGCATACACACATGTGCACACGCATGTGTGTGCACGTACATGTACAACACACACACACACACACACACACACACAAACACACACTTTGGTTTAATGCCCTAAGGCATAAGAAAGAATTCACAGTGTACACAGAAAGCCTCCAGATCTTTGCCTAGCGAAGGCCACACCCTCGTCTCAGCCTGTGTTCCCCATCATTTATCCCAGAGGTTCTTGAAGGACCGCTAGTCCTGCTAGGGTAGACGCTCAGGCTGTTCTGGCTTCTTAGCAGTGAACAAGATTCAAAACTAGAATTGAAAACCAAGATGGCGGCTGGAGCAGGCCTGGTGGACAGGACAGGGTCCTGGAATCCAGGACCGGTGCGTGATGAGTCTCTCACCTGAAGTCACAGGAGAACCCTAAATTGGGAAAGCTTATTGAATTGATTTGAGTGGGCTGCAGAGCCCAGAACTAAAGAGGGAGATGGAGGTGTGTTACCACACTTAAAAGCTGGAAACCAGTATCACACACCGAGTGTTCCTAACATTAGCTTCTCTTCGGGCCTCACTCTGTGTCGAAGGCAGCATACCTAGAGCCACGGAGGTGAGCAGGAAGTGGTGGACGGTCCAGGAGCAGAGCTTCCTGTGAGGGCTAGCTGAACAGGAGTCGCCATGGCCTGAATTACAGATGCCCCAGGGCACACAAGGCCAGGGCTCATGTTTAACGGACCATGGATGGGTCCGACTGCTTGGCATCACGCCAACCATCTTCTCCACCACTTGTGACTAAAGAGGGGGCCTCCTCTACCAACCCAGTGAGGAGGGGTGGCTTCAGCTCTGCCGACAGGGGGTGGGACCAGTATTGAAAAGGGGCAAGGAATAGTCCAGATGCCAGCACTGTTATCATTCCCCCTCCTCTCCTTCCCTTTCTCCTCCTCCTTGTTTTGTTTTGTTTTGGTTTGGTTTGGTTTGGGTACTGGGAATAGAATCCAGGGGCATTTTACCTCTGAGCGACACCCCCAGCTCTACTTTTTATTTTGAAGCAGGGTCTCCCCAAGTGGCAGAGGGCCTTGCTAAGTTGCTGAGGCTGGCCGTGAACCTGCGATCCTCCTGTCTCAGCCTTCTGAGTACTGGGGTGACAGGCGTGCGCCACGGGCATTTCTTATTGTCATGTTTGTTTCTCAGAGGTCAGGCAGCAAAATAGGAAGGGCATCAGTGGGTTTAACAGCTCCTTTCCTGAAAACAGGGATTAGCCTGGCTTTGCTGAGTGGCCAGAGGACCACACGTGGGCAACCCCAGAACAAGACCTCTCTCTCTTCCTCTGTCTTCACTTTGGCAAACAGAGAGATTAGGGAGAAACACAAACTACGTGACCACAGGCAAGCGTTTTGCTCCAGCATTCGCAGGATACACGGTGCCGTGTATCTCATTCTGTCTTTCAGATGTCAAAGTACGTCCCTGTCTCTGCCACACTCATCGTCTTGATATCCTCAGAAAACGAGAAGGGAACGATACGCTCATTTTAGAGATGAATAAACTGAGACTTAGAGAAGCTAACCAAAGCTCAAAAGTCTCGCATCACATGGACAGCAGAGCCATCTGGAGGGGTCAGTCTGTGGCCACGCGGGTCACAGTGCCACCTAGACGTCGCCCGTGACATCTGAAGATAGAGGACCACAAAACACCACTGACTCTAAAATGTCGGAGACCAGCTCGTTCCTACTTTCAACATAAGCCTTTGAGCTGAGGCTGAGAAAGGCCAGTATAGGCAGCCAGCCAAGGCAGCGGGGACCTTCATTACTAGCAGGCAGATTCCCCAGGGAGCCTGCACCCCTGGGGAGAGTCAAGGGTGAGAAGCACAGAGCTGCCGAGGTAGAGGCAGTCGCGTGCCGCGTGTCCCACCTGCCGCACTGAGGCTGCCCAGGAACGATTGGAAAGAAGTCGGGTGAATCAGGCTGGAATCTCTCGCCCCCATCAGTGCAACCGGAGCTCAAACACTCGGGGATCAGCTTAAGCCGAGCCAGCAGAGGAAGCCTCCAGAGCCCCAGTGACAGGCTCTGAGAAAAAGCGATTGGGTGGGTGGAGCGTGGGGGGTACTGAGATAACAGACCGGCCCACTCACCCACACAGTCCTTGTCACAACTCCATCGCAGTCATGGTGGAAGGGAATATTAAAAACCCCGCTTTGGCAATCTGTGAAAATTAAAACCAAAAATTTCAGTCCACACTCCCTGGCATGGCATTCGAGGCCCGTCTGGCCTCCATCTGGCCTCATCTCTGGCTGTGTCCCTCCCTGAACTTTCAGTCTGGGTCCCTTCCCTGGAGCAGCCCCTGGCCTCTCGGGCCTCTCCTGGCTCACGCGGCTGCTCGCAGGCCCCTTCCCCATCTTCTCTTTTTGATATGCTAGAGTACATGTGACATCCCATTTTTCTTTTCTTTCTTTTTTTTTTTTTTTTGGTGGTGGTACTGAGGTTCCTGGAAGCCCTTCTACCTCCGGGCTACACTCCCAGACCTATTTTATATTTTTGAAACAGGGTCTCTCACGCCAGCGCGGCTGGCTTCGAACCTGCGCGATCCTCCTGTCTCCGCCTCCCAAGCGCGGGGATTACAAGCGTGCGCCACCACGCCCGGCGACATCCCATTTTTCATCTTGAGCATTTTCTAAGTGTTCCGCTCCATAGTCTTAAGTACATTCGCACGGGTGTACGACCAGTCTCCAGGACTCTATTCACCTTGCAAAGCTGGAACTCCATGCTCACCGAACAATTCTCCGTTGCCCACTCATCCCAGCCCTGGCGACCACCATTCCACTTTTTCTCTCTATGAATTGGGCTCTTCTAGAAACATCATGTAAGCGGGATGGTGCGGTGCTTGTCCTGTTCGGTGTGTGACTGGCTTACGAATATTATGGAGGCTCACCTATGTTGTAGCATGGGTCAGAATATCCTTGCTCTTGAAGGCTGAGTAGCCTTTCGTCGCACGGATAGACTGTATCTTGCTTATGCATTTCCACCTTGGGACCCTCTCAATATCTGGCCCCATCTCCGAAGCTTATAATGCCGAGTATGAACTTTGTGAAACGCTCCTTGAGGCCCTCAGTTACAGCTAGTCACTCACGAAGTTCTTCCGAGCACAGCCGGAGACAGGGGTGAGAAGCCGGGCCCTTCCCCCATCCATGCAGGCCGAGCTTCCCGAGGGCACAGTGGGTGACTCCATGACAGCCATGGCTGTCTGTGCTCGTGACACATCCAGCCGTCCAAGGTCGGCTTGGTGGTTGACACGTTAGTTATCTTGCTCATAGGCTCTCTAGAAAGGACCTTGGGACCTATCTTCTCAGTGTCCTCAGAGTCTAGAGCCGTATATTAAACATAGGAGCTACACACTGAACATCTACGACAACAGAATCAAATTTGCCTCTTGGAATATGAGCTTTCTTGACTGTCCAGCTGATGGGGATTTGATATTGAGTAGATAACTGAGGGAAGCTATTGGCACGGGGAAAGCAGCCCCGGGGTCTGCTGGTGTAGAGGATCACATGAGGGCACGCCGGTCTCCCCACATTCACACCAGCCCCAGAATAGATGCAATTGCCGAGTGCAGGTGCAGCCTCCGTGCTACCCTCCTCTCCGAATGTCCTAAGGGTCATTACCCAGGCCCATCGTCCGCACAGCCGGCTCCCATCGGAACACACTTCAGGTATTCAAAGAATGGCTCTGTGAGTTTGGGGTTAGAAAGCAGGGCCTGGCACTGGAATGACAAGCATGTGCCACCACAAAGCTGAGACTGGAGGATCACAGGTTCGAAGCCAGCTTCAGTTAGCTCGAAGTTAGCAAGACCCAGTTCCAAAATAAAAAGGGCTGAGGGTGTAGCTCAGAGGTCAGATGCCCCAAGGTTCAATTCCCGATACTAGAATAAAAAAAAAAAAAGGAAAGAAAGAAGTAAAAGCAAGTAAGCAAGCAGGGCCCTGAAATGGGCAAGGAGGCTCCCTACACCTGCAGAGGGAAACTGTGACCACTGCACAGAGCAGCATCTCCTGACGCACGATGAAAGCCAAGATGCAGAGAGCAGAGCATCTAGCTGAAATGTGTGCTGGTCTTGAGCGTGGATGAGGATGATCCGGGGTTAGGCTCCTGTGTTCCCCAGACCCTCATCTACAGGCAAGGAGAAAATTTCCTATCCTTTTCCATCACGCCGATCTGATCAACCCCCCATTCATTCAATAAGCATTCAGAAACTCAGTGCACATGTCCCCGGTTACCATGGCAAAGGAAGAGCGGGCGGATCCCTGCCTGTGCTGGTACCCAGCAGCATCCAGCTCTGAAGGGGAGCAAGTTCCACCTGTGTGCTGAGGCCTGGCTGAGGTGCTGGGGAGGCCATTGCTGCCTTCCTGACAGCAGACCACAGAAGAGAGACAGCCCTTTCACCCAGATCTCTCGTGAAGTGACTGTCTGCTGTTTCTCAAAAGCACCTTGTCTTGTCCAGGGCACTCTTCCATGACACCTGGTCCAGGCTTTTATCAGCCCCTGCCTGGAATACTGTGAGAGCTTCCTAACCCAAAAATCTCACCCTCCTCCCAGCCACCGGCAGTATCTGTTTAAAACTCCAGTTGGACCAGATCTGGGCCCTGGCTGAGGCCCTTCCCAGCCCCTTCTTCCCCAAAGACGGCTCGCTCTCACCTGCAGCAACTCCAAACTGCGCCCTTTTCCACCCTGGGCTTCCGTCCATCCCTCTGGGGAAGGCCCAAATGCCTTTGCTTGATTAACTACAATCTTCACCCCCTCCAGGAAGCCCTACTTGATTTGAAAATAGAATATAAATAGCATCGACCCCCTCCTTCCCTGCCTGCCTGAGACCTCCGTGCCCACAACCTTCTCTGCAGAATCTGGGCACGCCTATTTGTATAGTGACGATATGTCCCTGGGTGCACCCCTGATTTATCCTAGGTGCGCCCCTCAGGGGGACTCAACTAACCTGGGACTCTGACCTCTGAACTTAAGGCAGGCAGAACATGCTAGAAAGGACAGATCCACAGACAGGGGCTGGGGGAGCGTGGAGTTCTTTCCCGACTGGATCACCTCTGTGGGCCCTGACTCCAGGCCTCAGTTCCCCCATGAGAAAGCCTGGGGGGAGGGAAAAGGGATCCTTGTAGACTCCCGGTTTCTCGGGAGGCTTCGGATTCCTTCATTAGCATTTGTAAAGGGCCCCAGGGCCGCAGACTGAAGCTGCTCCTCGCAGGCAGCTTGTTAGGCCTAAAAATAGAGTGGTGTAACACCTTCCCAGAGGGCTCTGGAAAGGGTGGAGGGGGCGAGGAAACGGGTAGGGTAGCCAGGGGTGGGAGAGGTTGACCCAGGGCGGTGCACCAGCAAACTGCTGGCCAAGCGCCCAGTGGCTGCTCGGTTGACCCCTACCACGCTGTCTGCTTGCAGGTGGCCTGTCGGGGGAGACAGGGGACTGGGGGGGGGGGCACTAGCCCCAGCCCTGGGACTCAGAGGCGCGGCTTCTGAGCTGGGGGCAGCTGGCATGGTCCCGGGCAGGTGGGCATGGCGAAGGCTGGTACCCGGGTGCCCTCGCCCGGTGGTGTGGCCAGGTGGAGGCCCACGGGGCCAGACGGCTGCGGGGCTGAGTGCAGAGCCTGCTGGGGCCACCGAGGAAGAGCCGTAGAGGGAGGGGGCCGGGCCCACATTCTCCTGTGACTCAGGTCTGACTCAATGCCACTGCTGAACAGCCCCGGGTGGGGGGGAGGTGTTTTTGCAAAATGACAAAACAACTCCGTGCAGCCCAGGGAAAAGCTGCAGGCGTCTGGGAATCACCCCGGGTCCTCCAGAGGGTGGGGGCGGCTGCGGAGGGACCCCGGCCCTGCCCTCCCCGTCCACAGGTCTCCTCTCCCAGGTCAGTGAGGGGCGCCGCCTTCCCTGCCTGGGCTGAGCTCTCCGCCTGGAAAGAGCCTCCGGGAAGAGCTTAAAAAGGGGGGGGGGGGTAGCGCAGCAGAGGGAATTCCCTCTGCCCGATCACGCCCCCAGGAGCTGGCAGGGAGGGTGGTCCAGCCGCCCACAGGCAGACGCAGGGGAGGGTCTCCCCCAGGTCTGGTGGGCGAAGGATGCGCCTGGGGAGGGAGAAGGGCGGCCAAGGATGGGCTCGAGCTCCTGCGGGCTCGGACCCGGCCAGATGGAGGCGGGGAGGCTGCGCCATCGCCTACACCTGCCCGAGTCCGGCCAGTCCCAGTTCCCGGGAAACTAGTGCATCTTAACTTTCCTCGCAGAAAAAAGGTCCAGGAACTCGCCCTGCTGTCCCGGGATCCTTGAAAAATAGAATTTATTGACTCACTTGAGCTAATAAGTGGAAGAAACAAGGCCAGAAACGTGGTCTTTGGTTCCCTGCGCTGGGCTTTAATCTTTGGGGTGTGTTTTTATTTTTCAAATGAAACTATTAACATAGTTGGGATGGCTGTTATGTACTAACACAGCAAGAAACTGAGGGCAGAAAGATAAACAATGGTCACTCTCTGACCTCAAGGGACGCACAGCCCCGCCAGGAAGAGGGAAAAGTGGAGATTAAAGCGGGGTGCAAACCACACTGTTCTAAACACGGAAACAGATTCTGTATCCGCCCGTGTCTGGTACTGCAGCAGTGCCCAGGATTTGAACCCAGACAGTCGGACTCCGGCGCCCACCCACACGTAACCACTATGCTAAACTGTCTCTTTTGTGCTGAACTATATAGCCCTGAGACAAAAAAAAAAAAAAGGAAATCACAAAACAGTATGTACAGTACGCTCCCAATTAAAAAATATATAAACACAGGGAGGGAGAGACCAGAAAAATATATGTCAAAATGATGGGTGATTTTGTTTTCTTCCTTTTTTTTTAATAAGCTCCATATTTTATTCAACAAACATAAATTTTATAAGCAGAAGGGAAGTTATAAGTGTTATTCATGTTTGAGTTGAATGCAAAGCTTCCAAAAGGTGATTTTTTTTTTTCTTTTTGGTACTGTGAGTTGAACCCATTGGCATTCTACCTCTGAACTACATTTTTATTTCTTTTTTGTTTGCAAACAGAGTCTTGCTACGTTGCTGAGAGGCTCTCTATGTTGCTGAGAAGGGCCTCCAACCTGCGACCTTCCCGTCTCAGCCCAAGTACTGGGATTACAGGCGTGCGCCCCCTCGTCCATTTGAGTTTTCCTTGATGGTAGCGGAGGAGTTGGTTGAAATTGGGAGATAGGAACAATCACACAAGGGAGAGAATTGTGTATTCCAGTGGGACAACAGAATGGCAGGAAAACAGAACAGGTGGGGACCTGTGATAGGGCAAGAAGGACAAGGAGGGGGAGATGCAGCCTCTCCAGGGAAGCCCCTCACAGAGAGCGCTCCGGACCCCGATTATTATTCCTGCAATTGGCCCTGCCAGGAGAACTCCTTTGGGGGCCTGAGTGAGCTGTCCGGGAGTAGGCTGAGATTCCTGAAGGTTATTATTGTGTCATGAATCTTCAGTCTTTGGGGGTGAGAGAGCTGGGCGTAACAGGACATTAGACTCTGTCCACATATTTAGGTCAGAAGGTGCCAAGTGCTGGGTTGATATCTTGGAGGATGGGCTGTTCCCATGCACATTTTCATTAATCTGGCCCCCGTTCCATAACTCAGTTTGCCTCACACGCAGATAGGAGCCTGCACAGACTCCCATCAATAAGCCCCCACTAGCGCCATTCCGCCCATCTCTCCGAGGTCCCTTTGGGGCACCACTGCTAATATCCGCCTCGGGTTATTAAAGCACTAGATTTTCAGGTGGTAGATGGCAGGTCATGCCCCCCACAGCCTCCCCAGGCTTCCCAAAGTGCCCCGGTTCCCCAGGCCGGCACCCTGCTCTTCCCCGCCTGGCTCTAGCTTTTGCAGAAACATCCCTGGCTCCTCCCACTCCACACCATGGAGAGGTGCCGCATTCGGGACACGGAATGCAGACTAGAACTTCTCTGCAGATTCCAGGCTGGAAATAGAGGGGCCTTTGCTCACGTCATTGCATGAAATTCACCATCTGCCGCTTGAACAAGAGAGTCAGGGACGTTTCATGTGAAAGCGCGGCTCTCGCTTGGGCAGTTGGCTGTATTTCAAGGTGAGGCCCACAGTTGGTGCGTGAGCCCTGGGACCTGGCTTACCAAAATTAGGGATCTGGGCCCAATACCGACTTGGATAATAAGGGACAGACCCATAGTCAAGAGATTTCTTTTCTCTAATACAGCTACTTCTGTGCACATATAGACCACAGATAGCAGGATCCAGCCCAGCCTGGATGGGGCCCAGGGTTGATCAGACTGACTGGTAAGAAGCTGGGGCCAGAGCTGAAGCTGCTACTGCCCAGGATACAGGGTGGGCCCCACTCTCAGCCCTCCTCCTCTTTCTTTACCTGCCTTGTAAGTGAAGAGACACTATGAGGGGCCATTGTGATCATCTAAAAATCTCTAGGGTCAGCTGGGCATGGAGGAGCACGCCTATCATCCCAGTACTTGGGAGGCTGAGGCAGGAAAATTACAGGTTCAAGACCAGCCACAACAATGTATTGAGACCCTCAGCAACCTAGGGAGATTTTGTTTCAAAATAAAAATAATAAAATAGGGCTGGGGATATAGGTCAGAAGTAGAATGTCCCTGGGTTCAATCTATTTTTTGGGGGGTGAGGCTACAAAAAAAAAAAAAAAAAAAAAAAAGTCAGCCGGGCGTGGTGGCACACACTTGTAATCCCAGTACTTGGGAAGCTGAGATAGGAGGATTGTGGTTTGCAGCCAGCCTCTGCTACTTAGTGAGGCCCTCTGCAACTTAGTGAGACCATGTTTCAAAATAAAAAAGAAAATAGAGCTGGGAGTATAGCTCAGAGGTAGAATGCCCCTGGCCAGGCGTGGTGGCACACGCTTGTAATCCCAGCATTTAGGAGGCTGAGACCAGAGGAGCGTGGTTCGCAGCCAGCCTCGGCTTCTTAGTGAGGCCCTCCGCAACTTAGTGAGACCCTGTTTCAAAATAAAGAATAAAAAATAGGGAAGGGGGCGTAGCTCAGAAGTTGAATGTCCCTGGGTTCCATCCCCAGACCCACACACACATACACAAAAGCCTATTTCCCAGCTTCTAGGGAAGGACAAATACCCCCTGGCTTCCCCCGTCACCACTTTATTAGTAGTGAATGATTGAGATCGTTTATGGATTTGTCTTTTATCTGACTGTCTCTTTAGGGTAGTGTTTGATAGCTTAGATTTGTTGGCCCACCTTCAAACCTCAAAAGGAGCCTACAAACCAGGCGTGGTGGCGCACGTTTGTAATCCCAGTACTTGGGAGGCTGAGACAAGGAGGAGCACAGGTTCATGGCCAGCCTCAGCAACTTAGTGGGACCCTGTTTCAAAATAAAAAATAGGGCTGGGGGTGTAGCTCGCAAGTAGACTGCCCCTGGGTTCAATTCTTAGTACCACACACAAAATAAATAAATAAAATAATAAAGGAGTCTAGAAGGAGCCGCTTCCTGTTGGGCGTGTTCATTTTATGTGCTGTTCTCCTGCATCCTCTTCACCTCCCCAGGAAGTCCAGGGCAGACACGGAGTGGGGAGGAATTGAGTTTTGGTCCTCCCTTTTATTCCCCATGGCACCCAAGACAACCCTGATCTTCAAGCCCATGTATCCCAACATCCCCAGGAGGATGTCAGTAGCATAAACAGAGGGCTCCCAACACAGCTCCTGACTTCTACCCCCTCTTCCCTGTGCTTAGCAACCTGTGCTTCCCCATCTGAGTTCACAGCATCTTCATCCTTCCGGTGACCTAGGTCCAAAATTTTGATATTATCTATGATCCTCCTTTCTCTCGCCCCACACTTAATGCAGCTGAAGTTCCGTTGGCTCTGCCTTGAGTGAGATGTGCCGGGAATCTGGCCACATCTGATCTGTCCCTCTTCCTCCATCACCGCCTGCTGTCTGACTGTCCTGCTTCCATCTGGGCCTCCACCACCCGTTTTCAACATGGTAGCCAAGGACCAGTGTTAAAATCTAAGGGCGATCATGCGGCTCTGCTGCTCCCAGCCCTCCAATGTTTCCCTATCTCTCTCCAAGCAAAGGACACGGGCTATATGAAGATCAGGGCTCTACAGAAGCCACCACCCTCCTATGTCTTAACATACCAGGCCTCAAGACCCTTGCATGGCTGGTACTTCTGCCTGGTTTCTCGGCCTTCTTGGCTCCTCCTATATCCTCTTTGTCTCTTTAAATACTGGTGGTCCACCCTGCCACCTTATTTAGATTCTGAAAGTGCCCTGTGCCTGCATCAACCATCTCCTTTTACCTGTTTTCACATCGGACATAGATCTAAATGCTATACGGCTGTGTATGCATGTCTTTCAGTATACGTCTCTACGCAGATGGTACTCAATGGATGGTTCCATTACCAGAACATGTGCTCCACAAGATCACAGGGGATTTCGTCTGTTTTGCTGAAGAACGTGTCCGCGAGTCTTTGTGCCTGGCTCAGGGTGAGTGTTCAGGGAATGGATAAACATGTGGGTTTGAAGGGAAGTGTGTCCGCGTGTCCACAGACCCTCCCCAGGAAGCCACGCCCCTCATCATGACGCTGGCTTCTTTGCATCTCTTTCAGGGAGATAAGGAACCATGGATCTGCTAAACACATGGGGAGAGGGAACGGAACTAGCAGGGTTCCAGAGAGCGAGAAGGGAGGCCACTGCTTGGGAGAAAGTATCTGCGAGGACATCTGAGGAGGAACTAGTATCCAAGATACACAAAGAACTCTTCAAATTCAACCACAAAGAGAAACAAAAAATTTAGTTAAAACATGGGCCACGGACGGGGGACATAGCTCAGTGGTTGAGCACCTGCTTAGCATGCCTGAGGCCCTAGGTTCAATCCCCAGTACAAAGAAACTAGAGATCTGTACAGATACCTCACCAAGGGAGAAGAGAATCGCCCCCCGCCCCCCGCCTTTATTGTCGGTTTTGGTTTCCAAGGTTTCAGTTACTCAAAGTCAACAATGGTCCAAAATGTTAAAAGGAAAATTCCCGAAATGGACACTTTGGAAGGCTTAAATTCTGTGCCTTTTTGAGAACGCGATATACTCTCGTGCCACAGCCCCCATCCTGCCTGGGGCAGGACCAATTCTCTGTCCTATGCGTGGACTCTGTATATGCTCTCAGCCTACCAGTCAATGGCTGCCGTGGCGTCAGGCCCGCGATCACAGTGTGGTGTTCAAGTAGCTTTTATTTTGCCTGACAGTGTTCCCAAAGGGCAAGAGTGATGTTAGCAATTAGGATAAGGCAAAAGAAGCCACAAACAGCTTCTCTAAGTGAAAAGAAGCGAACCTTTTTCTTTTCTTTTTTTTTTTCGCATTACTGGGGATTGAACCCAGGGCACTCTACCTCTAAGCTACACCCCTAGCCCTATTTTTTATTCTCTGTTTTGAAACAGGGTCTCACTAAGTTGCAGGGGGCCTCACTAAGTAAATAGCTGAGGCTGGCCGAGAACTTTTGATCTTCCTATTTCAGCCTCCAAAGTACTGGGGTTAAAAGTGTATGCCACCATGCCCGGCTTTACTGTTGTTTTTAAAGAGATCTTGTTTCAAAATAAAGAATAAAAAGTAGGGCTGGGGGTGTAGCTTGGAGGTAGAATGGCCCTGAGCTCAATCCCCAGCACTGCAAAAAATAAAAAATAAAAATAATAAAAAAAAAATAGTGCTAAGGGTGTAGCTTGGAGGTAGAATGGTTCTGGGCTCAATCCCCAGCACCACAAAAAATAAAAATAAAAAAGAATAAAAAATAGTGCTAAGGGTGTAGCTTGGAGGTAGAATGGTTCTGGGCTCAATCCCCAGTACTGCAAAAAATAAAAATAAAAAAGTATACTGAGGATGCTAAGATCTACAATAAAAATGAATCTATCTATAAAATCATGAAGGACAATTCCAGACAGTTTTGTTTCTACACCTCTACCTACAAGCATTACAGCCACACTGTATGACAAGTGCATAGTTAGACGAAAAAGACATTAAACTTATAGGGCTTTGTACTGTCTGTAGTTTTAGGGTTCACTAGGGGCTTTGGAGTTATTATCCATGGATGGGTAGACTACTCTGTATAGGTAGCAAATAAGCATATAAAAAGATGCCTAATATCATATGTCATCAGGGAATTGCAAATTAACACATCGGTGAGATACCACTATATACCTATTAGAATGGCCAAAATTCAAAATACTAACAACAGCTAGTGCTGTTGTTGGTGAGAATGTGGAGCAACAGGAACCCTTATTCGTCGCTGGTGAGACTGCAGAATGGTACAAGCACTTTGAAAGACAGTTTGGCAGTTTCTAGTAAAATAAAACATAGTAGGAGCCGGGCATGGTGACGCACGCTTGTAATCTCAGCATTTGGGAGGCTGAGACAGGAGGGTCTGGGGCCCCAGACAGCCTCAGCTACTTAGTGAGGCCCTTTGCAACTCAGTGAGACCTTGTTTCAAATAAAGAATAAAAAATAGAGCTGAGTGTGTAGCTTGGAGGTAGAATGCCCCTGGGTTCCATCCCCAGTACCGCAAATAAATAAATATAAAAAATATACTCTTAATATACAACCAGCAATTGTTCCCCATGAGGCTTACTTAAAGAAGTTGAAAATGTGTGAACACACAAAACCCACAGATGTTTATTCATAATTGCTAAAATTTGGAAGCAACCAAGATGTTCTTCAGTAGGCTAATATATAAACACACTATGGTACCTCCAGACAATGGAATATTACTCAGCACTAAAAAAAAAAAAAGAGCAATCCAGCCATGAAAAGATAAGGAGGAATCTGAAATGCATATTTCTAAGTGAAGAAGTCAGTTTGAAAAGGCTAGGTACATATCATTCCAACTCTACGACATTCTAGGAAAGGTAAAACAGAGAAGACAGTCATAAAGGTCAGCAGTTGCCAGGGATCAGGCGTGAGGGAGAGATGAAGAGGAGGAGCATGGAGGATGTCCAGGCAGGGAACCTACTCTGTGTGATACTCTAATGATGGATGGATGTCATTATACATCTGCCCAAGCCCACAGACTGTGCAGAGCCAGGAGTGAGCCCTAATATAAACTAGGGACCTTGGGTGATAATGGAGTGTCAGTGTAGGTTCATTGATTTTAACAAATATGCCACTCTGTGGGTGATGTTGGCAGCAAGCTATGGGGTTGGTTCATGAGGGCAGAGAATTATCTGTACATACTACTCAATTTGGCTGTGAATTTAACACTACTCTGAAAAAACAAAGTATATTAGAAAAAGTTGAACAGACCACAATTGGTTTTGTTTTGTACTAGAGATTGAACCCAGAGCATTCTACCTCTAAACTACATCCACAGCCCAATTTTTAAAAATTTTTAAATTTTTGTTGGTGGTACTGAGGATTGAACCCGGGGCATTCTAACTCTGAGCTGTACCCTCATCCTTATTTTTTATTCTTTATTTTGAAACAGAGTCTCATTAAGTTGTGGAGGCCTCACTAAGTAGCTGAGGCTGGCGTGAACCCACGATCCTCCTGTCTCAGCCTCCCAAGTACTGGGATTACATGTGTGCACCACCACGCCTGGCTGAGAGATTTTTTTTTTTTAAGAAGTGTGTAATAGGACTATTTATGAGGCAATGGAAATGACCTAGGAATTTTTTTATATTTGTGTGTGTGTGTGTGTGTGTGTGTGTGTGTGTGTGTGTGTGTGTGTAGTACTGGGGGTGGAACCCAGGGACTTTTCTACCTCATATAATTTATTTGGAAACAGGGTCTCACTAAGTTGCTGAGAGCCTCACTGAGTAGCTGAGGCTGGCTTCGAACCTGTGCGATCCTCCTGTCTCAGCCTCCCAAGCGCGGGGATTACAAGTGTGTGCCACCACGCCTGGCTTTTTATCTTTATTTTGAAACAGGATCTCACTGAGTTGCAAAGGGCCTCACTAAGTAGCTGAGGCTGTCCATGAACCGCGATCCTTCTGTCTCAGCCTCCCAAATGCTGGGATTACAAGAGTGCGCCATTATGCCCGGCTTATTTTTTATTTTGAAGCAGGGTTTCACTAGGTTTGCTGAGGCCTCACTAAGTTGCTGAGGCTGGCTTTGAACCTGTGATCCTCCTGCCTCAGCAGGAGTACTGGGAATACAGGCATGTGCCACCACATCTGGAAGCCATGGGTATTTTCAAGATGTGATATTTCTGGCCTTGAATAGCAACTTCTCTCTCATCCAAAGAAGTCCCTGGCCTCTGCCAGAGATGGGGCTTTGTTCTGGAACAAGCCTTACCTCAAAATTCTCAGAATCCAGGAAGGCCCTGGCAGAGGGTACAGAGAGAACATCTGGGGACTCACTGTAGATGCCCTGGGCTTGTGCTTTTCTGGCTCAACCAGAGATGGGGGGGGGGCAATAAAGAAAAGAAAGGCTTCCTGCTGCTGCCCCCTCCCCGGTCCCAAAGTCCAGGCGAAGCAGGCCGCTTAATACACAAAAACGCTCCTGCGCTCAGGGTTGGGGGGTATGGGGGTTGAGAAGCAGGAACAGCTGGGAGAGAGGACCCTGGAAAGCAGGAGGTGGATTCTAGTGGGGCTCTGTCTAGCAGTCCAGGTCAAACCAGCCCCTGGTTTCCTCTCCTGCAGGGATTCTGCCTTGAGGACACACCACACCCACGGCTCCCATCCATCCCTAGTGTTGGAGCTCACTCGCTGCATCCCTGTATATGGGCACTAAAGGACCAAAAGAGCCTCTCTGAAGTAAATGGTCACAGCAAATTTAATGGCCGGGACTGTGCTAAGAGACATATACATATATAATCTCAGTCCTTATGGTATGTATCTTTAGGATATGGGTACTAACTATTATGTAAGAAACCGATCTACTTAGCCAGGTGTGGTGGTGCATGCTTGTAATCCCAGGAGTTGAAAGGCTGAGGCAGGAGGATCACAGGTTCAAGGCCAGCCTCAGCAACTAAGACACCCTGTTTTAAAATTAAAAAAAATTAATAAGCCAGGCGTGGTGGCACACGCTTGTAATCCCAGCATTTGGGAGGCTGAGACAGGAGGATCACGGTTCGTGGATAGCCTCAGCTACTACTTAGTGAGGCCCTTTGCAACTCAGTGAGACCCTGTTTAAAAATAAAGGATAAAAAATAGGGCTGGGTGAGGGTGTCACTTGGAGGTAGAATGGCCCTGGGTTCCATCCCCAGTACCGCAAAAAATAATAAAAAAAAATGGGGCTATAGGGTATACCTTAGAGGGAGAATGTCCCCTGAGTTCAATCCACAGTATCATAAAAAAAGAAAAGGAAAAAAGAAAAAAGAAGAGAAAAGGAAGGAAGGAAGGAAGGAAGGAAGGAAGGAAGGAAGGAAAAGCAAACCACGCTACTTGTCCAAGGCACCGCAGCTGGAAAATAGTGGAATCAGGATTTGAACCTGGGTCTTTTTAACTCAGCAGCGACCGTCTATTGCCAGTAGGCTCTCAGGCAAGGGAATGACTGAAACCCAGCCCCGGCCTCCTCGCTAAGTCATGCTGGGGCGCAGGAGGCCAAAAGACAGGACTCCTCTTTGTTCTTTGCACCATATAGCCCTGCGTGGGGAAGCCTGCTCTCTAGAACATACCACCCGTGAGCTTGTCTTTAGAACGCAGAAGAGGCAAGAAGCTGAAAGTGTCTTGTGCTTGTCTGTCTTAAGTACCTGGATTAATGAAACGGCAGAAAATTAGCATCTCCATGGTTTGGATGTGGTTTGTTCCCATCTCCACCTGCACCACCCCCAAAGGTTCGTGTGCTGAAGGCCTGGTTTCAGTTGGTGATGTGAGAGGTGGGGGGACCTTTTAAGAGGTGGGGCTTAGTGTAGATATGTTTATATAACTTTGACTCTCACTATAATATAAGCATAAACTTGGCCATTGAGTCAGGAGAATCACAGGTTCGTGACCAGCCTCAGCAACTTAGGCCCTCAGCAATTTAGTGAGACCTGTTTCAAAATAAAAAAAATTAAAAAGGGCTGGGGACATAACTTAGAGGTAGAACATCCCTGGGTTCAATCCACAATACAAAACAAAAATGTATAAAATAAGTGGTGGGGCTTAGTGGTAGTTGGGTCATGGGGACACTGACCTAAGAAGAGATTAATGCTTGTCACTTGGACAGAGCTGCTCCCCGGAGAGTGGGTTGTTATAAAAAGAGCAGGACTGTCCCTCCCCCATCTCTGGATTCCAGGCAGGCCATGACTCTTCTTGAGGCCTACATGAAAACCAAGCAGAACCTGGTGCCCTTGAACCTCCAGAACTATGAAGCAAATAAACCTTTTTTCTTTATAAAGTTTTTGGTCTCTGGAATTTTGTTTCAGGAACAGAAAACAGACTAACACACTATGAACAGAGGTACTGCCTTTGAAGGTGTGTTTTCCTCATCATTTACTCTGCGGCTGCTTTGATTTTTTTTTTGCTGAGACTGTTTCCAAATCCTGATTTTCTGTCTTTCAAGTTCCTTTTACTAAATTAAGGAAGATTAGCTGTAGAAAAGGTAGCTTTCCTACAGGCAAATTAAATGACAGCTTCAAGCGAGCAAGGTGTCTTCCCTGGGAGGTATAAAGAGAAAAGGCTGGGCGGCGAATCTTCCCAAGCTGATGCAGCCACCAGAGAGGCTGTACTCAGGTTGTTCTAACCCCCGTCTGTCTTAGTTAAGCTTTTCGTCTTTCTCTTCATTGTCAGCCATGAAGGAAAGGAGAAGAGGAAAAGATGTCTTAGGAGACAACTTTACATTTTTTTCAGTTCAAGTTAAGTTCACCGAGATGGCATTTAAAGTTACCCTGCTAACAAGACTTCAGATGAAATATATTACGCTCAGCGTACAGCGCCATCGCCCGCATTATCCCTCCTGGACTTTATACTCGGAAAAGTAATGCAGCGTTTGACTTACGAATACTTCTGCTCTTTCCTGAGGATGAAATTATTTATAGCTTGAGGGATGTGTTGCCAGGGGGAGGGGCAGCCCCAGATTTCGACCTTGGGGTTAGGGAAGTGGGGGCTAGGGAAGATTTAGGGTTTACTGACTGTGTGACCTTCAGGGTTTGTAGGTTTAGGACTCCTCCCCTCTCTCCAGATGTCTGATCACCTACCACATCTGTCCCTATAATCAAATGTAGGGGAAAAGCCAGACCTAGCAAAGGGTTCCAGGCTTTACTGTCCTGGCCCCATCAGCTCTGTGTGTTTGGGACTCATCTAGCCCTCCGGCTGTGGGCAGGGAGGAAAGGAAGCACCCTTTAGCTCAGGAGCAGAATTTTAATTTCAAAAAAGCCGGGTGTAGTGGTGCACGCTTGTAATCCCAGCATTTGGGAGGCTGAGACAGGAGGATCTTGGTTCACTGGCCAGCCTCAGCTACTTAGTGAGGCCCTTTGCAACTCAGTGAAATCCTGTTTCAAATAAAAAATAGGGTTGGGGGTATAGCTGGGTGGTAGTATGCCTCTGGGTTCCATCCCCAGTACTGGAGAGAGAGAGGAGAGAGGAGAGAGGAGAGAGGAGAGAGGGAGAGAGGAGAGAGAGAGAGAGAGAGAGAGAGAGAGAGAGAGAGAGAGAGAGAGAGAGAGAAGAGAAGAGAAGAGAAGAGGAGAGAGGCAGGAAAGAACAGGGAAAGAAGTCAAAAGCCCTTTCTTAAATACCTGGGAAAATGGACAAGCCAAAAAAAATATTATTTCAATTACTATGAAAATACATTTTATTAGAAGATGGGGATTCATCATTGACACTCAAAAGCCCAAAAAAGCAATATCCACCACTATAATAACCCTGTCTCCATGCAGGGAGAATTAGTTATTAAATTGGAAGATGAATGTTTTGCAGTTCAGTTAACTGCATCTGTTAAAAAAAAAAAAAGAGTTATAAACCAGCAGTGGATCCCTGACCCCACCCCCTAGATCAGACTGCCCCTGGCCCCTGCCTGCCTCCTGTGCCAGGATCTTGAGCCCCAACCCCTTTTCACAAGTCTATGGCCTATGAAAATTCAGAAGTAAGAAAGAAAAAAGAAGAAGAAAACAGCAAATTAAATGCAAACCTGAGTTTTTTATTATTAAAAAAAAAGCCACAGTTGCACACAGTTCAATTGTGGTGAGTTGGGACAATGTAAATGGGGAGCATTCTTATGTATAACAGCTCTTCCCTCCACTCCCATGGCAGCCTCAATAACGCTGCGCTTCTGTTCTGCATGAATAAATATGTATAAAATGAAACGCTGCAAAGAAATAAAATCCGATAACTGAAAGATACCATTTCTTAGATTCCGGGAGCAACACGAGGCACCCGCTTTTCTGATTCTTTAGTATTTATGTGAGGAGCCATTGAAATGATAATGTGGAATTTATTATTACTTTTTCTTCTGGGGCAAGTCATTTCCAGCTGTTCATGGGGGCTTTGATAGGAGAAGGTTCTGGGGGTCTACCTACCTTCGAGCTGGTTGTCTGGGTGGGGTCTGCGGTTGCTTGCCTGCTCCCCCATTCAAGCTTTTTACCCACAGCCCCTAAATCCTTTCCCCACTTTAGGAACCGACCTCGTTACTCAAAGAATGAATTGATCCCTGGGAGCCAGCTGTGCTGTCGTTTCACCACGGAGACTCCTGTGCAGGATGAATCTAAACTCAACACGCCACCCTGTGAGCCAGGGCGCCTGCCATTACACAGGGCTCCCTGGCACAAAGGGGGACTCTGCCTCTCTCTCCTCTGAGTCATATGATCATGTAGGGTAGTATTTTAGTAATGATCGTCTATATGAGGTAATTGAGTTTTATTTTTTAAAGAAAAAAATCAGCCAAGTATGGTGGTGCACGTTTGTAATCCCAGCATTTGAGAGGGTGGGACAGGGGGATCGCGGTTCACCGACAGCCTCAGCTACTTAGTGAGGCCCTCTGCAACTCAGTGAGACCCTGTTTCAAAACAAAGAATAGAAAATAGGGCTGGGGGTGTAGCTCAGAGGTAGAATGCCCCTGGGTTCCATCCCCAGTAACAAAAGAAGGAGGAAGAGGAGGAGAAGGAGGAGGAGGAGGAAAGATGACGAAGATGAAGATGGAGACGAAGAAGGAGGAGGAGGAGGAGGGGGGGAGGAGGAAAGACGACGAAGATGAAGATGGAGACGAAGAAGAAGGAGGAGGAGGAGAAGGAGGAGGAGGAGGAGGAGGAGAAAAATAAATAATAAATTAGCTGAGTGTGGTGGCACACACGCCTGTAATCTCAGTACTTGGGAAGCTGAGACAGGAGGATTACAAGTTTGTAGACAACCTCAGCAACTTACTGAGGCCCTCAACAATTTAGTGAGACCCTGTTTCAAAATAAAAAGTAAAAAAGGCTGGCTAGGGATGTAGCTCAGAGCTAGGATGCTTCTGTGTTCAATTCCTAGTATCCCCCACCACACACACACACACACATTTTTTAAAAGAGGAAATCACCTACTAATTTTAGCACTCTCTGTCTGGATTTTTGGGGAGTGGGGTATACCCTGCTCAGAGTCTTGACTCGACCCTCAGTCACCCACCCGTGAGGGCTGAGACTGGGAGTCATGAAGGGCAGAGGTCTGGCTGCAGCACCCAAACAGGCTCTTGCAGGCTGGCCCCCAGCAACCTTTCCTGCGTCCCACAGCACGTCCACTCACACTGTCCTGCGGTCTGGCAAAGCCTCCCGCTACCCTTCCAAAGCTACCTGGGCTCTCCGGATCTTCTCACCACGTCCACGCTGCCCTCCACAGGAGCGCTCTCTTGGGCCTTTCTAGACTTGGTCTTCCCTGGGCCTTCAATATCCAGCTCAAATGTCACCTGTTCTGCAGCCATGCCTGTCATTACTCCTGCAGCTCCCTCTGTGTCCTGGACACACTCCAGGGGCACGTCTGCTGGCACCCTGCCAGCTCCCTCCAGGGCAGAGCTTGTGTCTCAGACCTTTCTGCATCTTCAGTGCACAGTGTCTGTGGTGAGATCCACTGTGTCCGGTGTTTGCGGAAGGGCGGAATGAACGCACTACCCACCACAGATAGTAGGCAGTTCCCTCCCCCATTTCTCGGGATCATCCTTTCAGTCTCACTCCAGGGGAAAAACAGAAGATTATTGGGAGTGCTTGGAAAGCCAGGAACTCAGGCAAGAGGTCACTCCAGTAATAAATGCACTGATAACATGTTCTGTTTCGACCTCAGCTCACCATCCAGGGATGGCTTCCAAACATGCTTTGTTGATGATGACGGTACATGTTTGTGGCACTTGCGTTGTATAAATAAATAGCACTTGATGCGAAAATTATAAGTAAATAAATGTGCTAGGCATCATTTCCTTTGCTACTCAAAGTGCTGGTGAGGCATTAGCTTTCTTGAGCAAAGCCCAAGCTGGGTTTGGTTAGCAAGAAAACGTAACCAAATATCTATTGCTGTTACGGATAGAAAGTAAGACTCTTGAGTTTTGACAGAAACCTCTTCATTAGTCCCTGTGTGACTCTGAGCTAGTCATTTACCCTCTCTGGGCCTTGGTCTCTTTTCTTTTCTTTCTTTTCTTTCTTTCTTTCTCTCTTTCTTTCTTTCTTTCTTTCATTTTTTTATTGCAGTACTGGGGATTGAACCCAGGGGCATTTTACTTCTGAGCTACGCTCCCCAGTCCTATTTTTTATTTTGAAACAGGGTCTCACTAAGTTGCAGAGGGCCACACTAAGTAGCTGAGGCTGGCTGAGAACCTGCGATCCTCCTATCTCAGCCTCCTAAGTACTGGGATGGCCTCTTGTCTTTAAATGAGGATAATGGTAATGCCTTCTTCATTAAGTTCTGATTAGGATCTAAACGCAAATTATGCAGTAAGATGCTTGGGACAAAAAAATGTCCCCTACATATTAGCTTTTTAATTAGTTTTTAGCTTCAGGAGTTTTATTCTGCCCAGACATACCATATGGGCATCCTGTTTGGGACTTTTCAAACCTGGCTCTCCAGAGACCATGATGCAGACACTAGACATCTAAGAGAGAGGGGAATCCCAGATGGGAATCCTTGACCCGAGCCCCTCGGCCTTGGGGATGAGGATTTTCAGCCATCCCAACAGTTTCTAAGGCTCCAGCTCTTTCCCCATTCCCAGGCTGTCCTTGGTTCTCTGGATGAGGACAGCTGACTTTGGAATAAAGAGGACTATTGGTTTATAATTAAAAAGCGACTTCTCCTTGCTATGAATCAGAACACTGGGCCCTGCTTGGGGCCCCTTAGATTATTGGTGGGTGGGTGGATCCTGTAGACTGATGCTTTTAAGGAGAGAGAGAGAGAGAGAGAGAGAGAGAGAGAGAGAGAGAGAGAGAGAGAAGAAGAGGAGAGGAGAGGAGAGGAGAGGAGAGGAGAGGAGAGGAGAGGAGAGGAGAGGAGAGGAGAGGAGAGGAGCCCAGCACAGCCCAAGCATGACATGCCTGCTGTATTCCAGAGCTCCGAGGATCGGGCTGAGGCGCAGAGGGAGGCGGCAGGGGCTGCAGGTGCCGAGCCTGGGACCCCAGGCCAGTTGATGTATCACACTGCGTGGGGGGTGGGGGGCTCCAGGTGGGCGAGCTCGGGCGAGCCCAGCGAACCCACCACCTCCGGGTCCTGTTATGAAACCCGAGATCGCCGCACACGTGGGCAGCGGGGGCTTTCCTTGCAGTCAACCACTTCTGGCTGTAGCTCCGCAGAGCGGGAGCTGCTTACATAAACATTGTTTCTGGGGCACCTGGATTAGGATCGCAGGAGGGCAGAACGCGGGAGCGGGGATGGAGAAGGACCAAGATGCGGGGTGAGAGAGCAGCTCCCCACCCTACGTGGGGCGGGCCAAAGGTGTGGGGTGGGCCAGAGGTTATCACGTTCTCTGCTGAAACCTGCCGGCAGGAAGAAGGGAGTGCCAACAGTCCCATTTTCTATGGAACTCCACGACCTCTATCCTGCTGAGCTACTCCAAGCTGGGTGTTTGCAGGTGAATCCATGGGCGGGCGCAGCAGCCCCTGGGAGGGAGGAGGGACCAGCAGGAACCTGTTGGACCGGCAGAGTGCTCAGGGAGGAGCCCGAGGGGGCTGGGGCTGGCACTCTGCGGAAGGTTCCCGACTCTGGGTTGCGCTTTCTCACTTTTATTTTTCTTTTGCATCAGTTTGTCTGACCCACGGAGTTAGTGAGATTACTGAGTCTGACATGACAGACCCCAGGGACCAGAAGGAGCCAGGCAGGCTGACTGCTGGTCTGGTTTCTTATTACAGATTAAGGGAGACGAGACGAGCAGGAGCTAAAAAAATTATGGCTCTTGTCCCCAACGCCATACGTCTGTGGGGTGGCAGCAACCCTTCTGTGGACCTCCATCTCCTTTATGGTGGAAAAAGAAGGGAAGCCCTGGCCATGGGAAATGCTTGGCAGGCATTGTCGCTCCTAGAATCTGGCTTTCTGGGATTCCACGCACTGTCGACAATGCCAGAAGGCAGGCAGGGAGGCAGACATCTCCGGGTTGAAGAGCCAGTTATGCAGGTTTCAGCGACTTGTATAAGGCCTCAGGAAGGACCCTCTTCGGGGTTCTTTCTTACTTTTTGTTTCTTTCTTTCTTTTTCTTTTCTGGTACTGGGAGATTGAACCCAGGGGCATTCTAACTCCAAGCTACACCCCTCAATCTTATTTAATTTTAATTTGAAACAGGGTCTTGCTAAGTTGCTGAGGCTGGCCTTGAATCTGCAATCCTCCTCTATGGGCCTCCCAAGTATTGGGATTACAGGCATGCAGCATCACCCTCGGTTTCACATTTCATTTTGATGTGTCTGAACTGGGCTGCCTGTCCCACCATACCAGGAGTACCCTTGTACTTTCAAGTCGAACACAGGGCCTGGTACAAAAGAGGCACTGAAATAAGTAAGTGTGTAACGCACGCACGAATTGGTTAGCGGCAGAGATTTTTTTATTTATTTATTTATTTATTTTTTTTTTTTTGTGGTACTAGGGATGGAACCCGGGGGCTTTCTACCTCTGGGTTATACTCCCAGACTTGTTTTATACTTTATTTGTAAACAGGGTCTCACTAAGTTGCTGAGACCCTCGCTAAGTAGCTGAGGCTGGCTTTGAACCTGTGCGATCCTCCTGTCTCAGCCTCCCAAACGCGGGGATTACAAGCGTGCACCACCACGCCCGGCTTCAGAGATGAGATTTAACCCAGCCAGGAGAGATAACCAGCTCCCTAGAGCTACCTCGACTCCAAGATGCATCGGGAAAAGTTGAAACAACCATGGGATGATTCTCAACTCTAGTTTGCAGAAGAGAAAACAATGTAAGGCTGGAGAGCTGAGGCCGCGGACTAAGTCCCACACAACTAGCACGAGCAGGGTCGAGACCATGCCGGAGTCCTCGCCATGTAGCAGAGGGCAGGGAGGGGACACAGGGCGCTCTGTGGGGGAGGCGGGATCCCAGGCCTCGGGACAACACACCGGGACACACACTGTGTGATTCGAGCCACATCTGCAGCCGCCACTCGATGGTCTCTGAGATCCAAGCAGTAACAACGCGAGGATTAACTACCAAAATCTCCTCACTCTCCCTCATGGAGAAAAGAGGATAAAAAGGTTTTTCTGACGTGTTCATGTCATCACAGAATACGATGAAGTTCCATGTCACACGGGGTTGCTAAACATTGGATTTTTGGTAGTGGTAGTTGTTAATGCACTTAACAGTACTGTTTGCCGTGGGTCCTTCAAACTGAAAAGCAGCCGTGCAGGGGCCCGAGTCTGGCTTCCGCGTGGAATAACTCCACTCAAACGTGGGTCCAAGAAAGGAGCGTGCAACCAGCCACCAACAGGGCTGGCTTACTTTTTTTTTTTTTTTTTGCGGTATTGGGGATGGAACCCAGGGGCATTCTACCTCTGAGCTACACCTCCAGCCCTGTTTTTTTAATTCTTTATTTTGAAACAGGGTCTCACTGAGGTGCAAACAGCCTCACTAAGTAGTCGCTGAGGCTGTCTGCGAACCGCGATCCTCCCGTCTCTGCCTCCCGAATGCTGGGATTACCAACGTGCGCCACCACGCCCGTCTGGCTTACTTCTTTGAGGACCCTGTCTGTCTAGGGCCTGGGTCCAGGGTAAAGTGATTATGGGGAGGAAGTGACGGGGACAGGAGCCTGGGTATGCACCTCAGCCCAGTCCATCTGCCAGTGGACACGGGTGTGACCTCAGCCACCTGATTCGCTGTCCAGGTATTAGTCTACTTTACAGGGCTTGTGTGTGTGTGTGTGTGCACGCATGCGTGTGTGAATGTGTGTGAGTGTGTAACCACTTATGAATTGACCTCAGGAGGCTCAAATAGCTACAGAAACGTGGGACATTATGATGTCAGCATGGAGACTGAAGAGCTGAGGAGGGGCTGTGGGCGGCCGCCCTGAGGTTTATAGGCAAAACTGCTCAAAACCACCTCAACGGCATCTGTCACTCAGGCGACTTCACCTCATGACATGTCTCTTTCGTGACACATACAGCCGACCCTCCAGATCCACAGGTTTTCAATCCTTGGGAGCAACCAACTTGGGATGGAAAAAAATATTTGAGTAAAAAAAAATAAATAAGTCTCTGTACTGAATTCTCTGTACTGAATATGTATAGACGCTTTTTCTTGTGACTCTTCCCTAAACAACACAGCACAACAACTATTTACACAGCAGTTTCAGTGAATTACGTCTTCTAAGTAATCTAGAGCCAATTTAGAGTGTACGGAAGATGCATGCGCGTAGGTTACATACAAATACCACACCATCTTACATAAGAGGCTTGACATCCATCGGTTTCGGGGGGCGGGGGGTCCTGGGACCAATCCTCTGAGGCTACCGCACACAGCTGGATTTGTAAGCCCTGCTAGAGCAGAGTCTCTCTGCCTTCCCTGAGCAGATACCTATCCCCAGAGCAGGTGCGGGGCAGCTCTGAGGAACATCCCAAGATGGTCTGTGCCCCCCCGCCCCGTACCCCTGCTTGTCACACCCATCTACCTTGGAGCTACACCATAGCCCTTCTTATTTATTTTGATTATGAAACAGGATCTCACTTATTTGCTGAGGCTGCCCTTGAACCTGCAATCCTCC
>NC_137800.1:12607207-12667207 GCF_963383645.1 Muscardinus avellanarius | reverse complement strand
TGCGGGAATTACTCGCACCCGCCGCCGATCCCAAGCCTGCTCACCTCACTCGCTGGTTCCTTCCCATGGAAACCACAGTGAAGACATCTTCCCTCGGCTCCTCCTGGCCCGTCCTTCCCAGGCAGCCCTGCCTGGCGTGCAATGCCTGTTTCTAGGGATCTCTGAGGATCAACCTCTTCTCTCAGGACTGTTTCTGCGGTGTCTTATCAACCTGATTCAAACAAACCCCAAGTATCCTTAGAACAACAGGGGCATCTACACAAAGCAGGGATTACGGTGCTTGTCTACAGGTTGAGAAATGCAGGACCTGGTCAGATGCTCATCTCAATTAACATTAATTATAGCCCTGGACAAGCCCTTTCTGATGTGGGGACAGCCCCAAAGAGCCAGCAGGGCGTCCCATTGCTCTTTCACGTTGAGACTGGCACCCACAGCATTTGTCACGTTACTTCTGCTTTAGGTCAAGCCCCTAACACGCCCGGAACTATTGACCCAATGCTGGCCACTCAAAAGCTGGCAATAGTGACCTCACTCTGCCCCAAGGGGCTAGGATGGGATCTTAAACTCCCACCCCAGCATTCCTCTCCAGGGTAGGTTGTATCTGCACTTAAAAAAAATTATATATACACACACACACACACACACACACACACACACACACACACATTGAGCTGAAGATGGCACAAAACTAGTTCCAACAGACAAATTTGCTCCCCGGAACACTCCGCCAACCTGCTAATGAGTCGTCTTGAACCTTGTGCGGTGTTACCTCTAATTTTGCAGCCTGCTAGCGTTTGAGTTCTGTGGACAGCCACACATTTGGTTGGGAATTATGGGCTGAATTGCTGCTCAGTCCTATTATTGTGCTGTCAATCTTACCTTAGCACATTATAATAAGGTACACTGAATGCGTGTGTTCCGCAGACCACGGGAGGCATTGTGATTTGTCGAACCGTTTTGTTTTATGTGATTGTTAAGCAATTATTTCATCTTGGGCGGTTTAAACTTTGATTACTGTATATGATTTATGGGGGGATAACAAAAACGGGGGGAGCCCCCACCATTGGCTCTGGGCATTCACAAATATTTATGTCGAAGCACAAAGGCTTCCCAACACCTGGACACAGGTCCTTGAGTCTGAGAAGGGAACCGGGGGAGGGGAAAAAGAAGACACCTCTTGACTCAAGGCTACAAGTTTGAAGGCAACTAAAGAGATACTGAAAAAATGTCCCTCTGTGTGTTCTACCGGGCAGTGCGGCTCGCTCCCAAACCGCAGAGAGGGATCACATACACACACACACACACACACACACACACACACACACACACACCCCTCAATCATGGGGCCTCTTAAAAATGAATGAGATGCCCCTGGTCCTGGTATATAGTTAGAGGCAGTTAGGAAGGGCTGGAGAGCTGTTATCTGAGATGCGAGCCCCAGTGGTGAGATGGCTCCCCTAATTAGCAAGACAAGGAGGACTGGGAGTTGCTAAAGCTACCTGGCAGGGCTGGAGCCGCTGTCACCGCAGTGACAGTGGTGTCTCCCCGTTATGCTGTCAGGAGGCGCCTCCTCCTTTCCCAGTGGGATAGCAGGAGGCACCGGCTATTAGGTGGGAAGAGGGTGGATGAGACTGCGAATCTAGGACAGTAACCAGGAAAGGGGCCATTGCCCCCCAACCTTGCCACACTGAGAACCAGGCTTTTGTTACATGAACCCTTGGGGAACACACTCAAACCACATCAAAGCCAGAGTGCTTTGTGAGGCATTATCTCTCATTTCTACCTTTTATGAATGAGGAAACTGAGGGTTACAGATTTAGGGTCAGGAGATAGTACAAGGCTGGACCAGAATTCAGGCCCTCCTCTTACCGACTCCAGCATCCTCCCTTTTTCTCTGCAATCAAACCTAAGAAACAAGCCGACACTGTTTTTCCCCTGACGTGATTAGCAAGCTGGTGGACAGGGGGTGCCCGCTGCTGGCCCCCACTTGGCCCCTGCTGGGCACCAGGCACGTGATACAACCGTGATCCCTCTTCAAGGATAATGGCACTTGCCTTCCTGCTGAGGCAAAGGAGCTGTAGCCTCTTGAGTCAGGTGAAAAGACTCTGACGACCCTGTTTAGAGGGCCCCAGGCGGACAGTCTCTACCCATCAGCATTTCTGGCTTCTCAGTACCGATGCCGTTGAAGCCGCTCTGGCGGAGGCCCCTAGCAATTTTCTGAATGAAGTCAGGACACGCACATCCAAATGAATACTCCTTGTTGGTGTCTCCTGCTGCGGGGTCCCCTAGGAGCCAGCCCCGTGTCCCAGGAAGGCCTCCAGAGCTGGGGAACACCTGCGTGGGGCGTTGCCCCTGGCCCAGGGTCTAGGTCACTTGGAGGATCTCCCTTATTACTTCCTAGTCACATACTGCCTGAAGACTTGACTTAGCCATCCCTCCTTGGGAGACAGGCGTGCTTCTCTTCTGTGACCCTTAGGTACCATTAACATGGAATTGCAAGCCGAGGGGGAAGCCACATTCACTTGTTGATTAATTCATCCACTCTCTCCCTCATTCATCAGTCACTATGCAACAAAGAGACCCTTTCTGGACAAATACTGACTCTGCTCCAAATAAACTCTGTTAGGTGCTAGGGCTGTGCAACCAGTCAGAGTTTCTTCCCCACAGAGCATTCCGGCCTATCTCTGCACGTCACAGACAGAACAGCAGTGATCAGAAGCAGCTACCAACTGTACAGAGAACTCCTTCCTGGAAGAGGCGAAAGACAGCTCTCCTGCCCAGGATGGTCATCCAGAAGTAATTCAGTGCATTTAAAACTGGCCCTCAAGCCGGGCGTGGTGGTGCACGCTTGTAATCCCAGCATTCGGGAGGCTGAGACCAGAGGATCGCAGTTCGCGGACAGCCTCAGCTACTTGGTGAGGCCCTCTGCAACTCAGTGAGACCCTATTTCAAACATAAAGAATAAAAAATAGGGCAGGGGGTGTAGCTCGGAGGTCAAATGCCCCTGGGTTCCATCCCCAAACCCGCAAAATAAAATAAAATAAAACTGGCCCTCAATTTAATAGCATTCTATTCCCCTGGCCGTAGGTTAGTGGTGGGGGCGGGGCTAGAGGGCTTCTTAAATTCCTCCAGTCTAGATGTACTCATCTTTAAAGTGCACTGGTAGCCATTTCTATCACAGGGAGATGCAAGGGTGAAATGGAACCATGTGTGCAGAGCATTCGGTACTTGTGAAGTCTGGGGTCTCTGGTCAAGGTCAAGACACAGGGGCAGGGAGCCATGGGGGGCCCTGCTGCTCGACAACTCCTTGGGGGTGAGGCTGTAGCCCTGTATGGCCGGCCAGCTGGCCTGCCTCAGGCTTTGCCCGGGCTCAATCACTGACCACTTAGGTGCAGTAACTGGGACAGTGAGGGGGATCTGTGACAAGCAGCCTGCCTGGCTGAGACTCTGACACTGGTTCCACTGCAGGGGTTGGGGGCTTCGAGGCAGGGGCAGAGGTGGGTGGTGGAGGGTCAGCGGCACTGTCGTGCAACAGGAGTCTGGCGGGGAGGCCCGAGGGGGCCGGGGGAAGGCTGGGGACCCCACAGGGTGGGTGCTGCTCAACTTGGGTGGGAGGTGAAGTTGCCATTCTCCCTGGACTTATCTGCTTATTTTACTTCTCATGACTTTGTTTTTTTGGTTTTTTTTTTTTTTTTTTTTTTTTTGGTGGTACTAGGAGTGGAATCAAGGAGCTCGCTACCTCCGGGCTATCCTCCCAGACCTATTTTATATTTTATTTGGAAACAGGTTCTCGCTAAGTTGCTGAGAGCCTCACTAAGTAGCTGAGGCTGGCTTCGAACCTGCGCGATCCTCCTGTCTCAGCCTCCTAAGCGCGGGGATTAAAAGCGTGCGCCACCACGCCCGGCTTGTATTTCTTTATTTTTAAAAAAATCCTCCCAAGTTGCTGGGCCCTGAGGAAACGCCAAGTATCTTTTATATAACATTTACCAAATAAAGTTTTATGTTCTCACGTTATATTTTATTCTCTTAAAAAATAAAGCTCTCTGAAATACCTCTGGAGTATGCATGCGCACGCGCGCGCGCGCGCACACACACACACACACACACGCTAACACTAGTTGCTTTGGAGGAGGAGAACCAAGTGGAAGGTGTCTGGTTTTTCACCGTGGCCCTTAAACACACCTGCTAAGTCAAAAGAACTGACAACAAAGACAGCTGACCGAAAGAGAGTGTGTCTGCACGGACCTGCCTCCCGTTTACCTCAGTGGCTTGTCCTCACGCAGTGGCACCACGTCTTCCTGAGAATGTGCATCCCGGGGGCCCGAGACAGGCCCTGGAGTGTCCGGCTGGGCAGCCCCGTCTACGAGGATGAGCCGCATCAGAAGCCCAGCCTTGGCCCCGGCTCCCAGGTTGGGCTTCTAAGTAAGGGGCCACGGGTTCTGCCCACCCCCACGCCTGATGCCCTCCTCAGCAGGGGCCTACAGGCTTGCTCGGGGGCATGGCTACTTCTGAAGGCATTTTCTCTGGGTCCCATATGTCCAACCAGGATCTTGCGTGTCACTGTAGAGTAAATCTCCCTAAGCCATCATTTTAAAACTACACCTATGCCCAGAGAGCCGCGATGCCTCCCTTTTCTCCCCATCTAATCTCAGGCTCAGCCAAGTGTCAGGGGCCTCCGCCATCACGCCCTTTAGGTCCCACCTGCTGACGTCTGAGTTCTGTCCCGCACACCACCAGGCCTGCTCTGCTGCTCATCAGGATTCTCGGACCTTGTTTCCCCTGCTAGGAGTCCTTATGTCTCCCCTTTCTTAGCTACCCCCAAGCTAACTGCCTTAGTCTGTTTTCTGTTGCTATATTAAAGTGCCTGAGACTGGGTCATTTATAAAGAATAAAGGTTTTGGGGCCCAAGGTGCAAGAAGCTGGAAAATCCAAGAGTATGGTGTTAGCACCTGCTCAGCACCTGGGGAGGGCCTCGAGTTGCATCTCAACACGGCAGAGGTCTCCGCATGATGGGACAGAGCAGGGCCTCCCTTCCTCTTCTTAGCCACCAGTGCCATCATGGGGCCCCAGCCTCATGACCTCTTCTAACCTAAAGACCTCCCAGAGGTCCTACCTCCAAACACCCTTAAGATATAAGTTTGAGGACTGCGTTCCCAATGCACGAACTTGGAGGTGGGGGCGGGCGCACTCCAACCACAGCACCAGCCAAGTCTTCAATCTTCCAAAAGGCCACTGAGGCTTCTGTCCACCTGTCTGCTCTCTTTCTTTTTCTTTTCTTATTTACTTATTTATTTGAGTGGTATGAGGGATCGAACTCAGAGGCATTCTACCTCTGAGCTACACCCCTAGCACTATTTCATTTTTTCATTTTATTTTTGCAGTATTGGGGATGGAACCCAGGGGCATTCTACCTCTGAGCTACACGCCCAGCCCTATTTTTTATACTTTATTTTGAAACAGATTCTCACTGAGCTGCAAAGGGCCTAAGTAGCTGAGGTTGGCGGCAAACCGGGATCCTCCTGTCTCAGCCTCCCAAATGCTGGGATTACAAGCGTGCGCCACCATGCCTGGCTCGTTTTTTAAATTCTAGAACAAGGTCTTAGTAAGTTGCGGAGGGCCTCACTAAGTTGCTGAGGCTGGCCGTGAACCTGCCACCCTCCAGTCTCAGCCTCCCAAGTACAGGGATCACAGGCATGCGCCACCGTGCCTGCCTGGCCTGTCTGGTCCTTTTTGAAGCCTCATGTGCTTCAGTCACTTTGCAATTTAACCACTGACAAGAGCCTCCCACGTCTGGAGGGAGTGTGTCTGCTTTGCCTCCCTGATTGGATGATGGGTTCTGGGACAGGCCAGCTCCTGGGATAGCCTCCTTCTTCATTTCCATAGCACCAGACTTACTGCCAAGCACATCCTCAAAACCCAAAGATGCCTCGATTGGACTGGGGTCCGAAGACCTAGGTTTGACCTCCTGGGATCTGAGTTTGCACAGCTGTAAAATAGGGCTCATCTTCCCACCACACGGGATGACTGAAACCAGTGCTCAGGGGAGAGAAATGACCTTCTTGGAGCAAGGAAAGAGGAAGAGAGAGCCCGCAGGTGAGAAAGAACAGGAGGAAGAGGCTGAGCCATCTGGACTCACAGGGGCATCCTCAAGATCCAGGACAGGCGGAGGAGGGCCGGGGAAGGAAGGTGGGCTCTGAGGAGAGACCCCAGCCTCCACAGAAGATACTGCTCGTTCTCTGCTCTGCTCGGAGGCTCTGGGGAGCTCAGAGTTTAGGGAGATGGTAAGTGGGAGAGAAAATTAAAGGCAGGAGAAGTCTAAGGAAGTCGTCAAAGCACAGCCAGATGAACAGAACTCTGAAAAAAACGGAGGTAAAAAGTAATGCCGTAAATTACAGCTTAAAAGCCTCGTTCTGGGAAAATTGCTTTTTAACAAGCAGACAAGCTCTATCAATAGCATCTACCGTATGTTTTTATAAAGTGCAGAAATATGTTTTTAAAAGGCCAGTAAATAAAGTTCCTATCGATTTGAACTCAAGTGTAATCTGTTTTTCTGTCTGCCACCAACACTGGTAATAAAGCAGAATCATGTAATACGGTATTTCAGCTAATGTGACTATACATCACGGCAGGGACGCCCTGCTCTGTGGCGATCTATCATTTTCTATTGGTATTGCTTAGCTGCAGAATTTATAAACTTGCTCCAAATTGATGCAATGTTCAATTTTCTTTTCCAATTTATTTTTGGTTGAGCCAAGCAATATTGAGGTCTCTGAGCACCACCAGATGTTACCTGGAAGACCTGGCTCTCTCTGGAAGGAGTGAGGAGAGCCCAGGCCAGACCTCACCACCCTCAGCAGGTAGAGAGCTGTGAGGCCCGACAGGCAGGTGAGCAACTGAGAAGAGGAAGCCTCTGCCCTGGGGACCCTGGACACCAATGCAATGTCACCAGGGAGATGCAATCTTGCAGCTGGCGAAGGCAGAAGCCACCTCCTCTTCCCTGGGCCCTGGTTGTTGGAAACGACTGGGTTTCTTGGCAGTAACTTTCTTGTGTCACTATCAGGTTCATGGGGGTAGGGAGACAGATTTGCCAGCAGAGATATCCAGTCTGTGTTCTAATGTCCAGTTTTTGACTCCGTGGGAGTCAAGAGACTCTTCAAGTAGAAGTGGTGGCTTGAGCTTAAAAGCTTTCAGGAAAGCTGATCCCCACCTGTAGGGACTTCAGAATACATTTAAGTCAACAGGACCTTCCGACTCCCCAGCTTCCTCATTAGGGAAGAAAGAGCTGCTCCTTGGGTCGGCCCGTTTCGTGGTTTTATGCTGGTGGAGTCATTCTTGAAAGCTTTAAGCTCGATCCTACTCCTCAGCCCATCCCACAACACTGTAAGTATCCAATTTTCTGTATTAAGTACTTTTCTGCTTAAAAAGGCTAGAATTTGTTTTCATCTTTCTGCAAGTCAACACCGACTGACATAGTATTTGTCACTAGAAGAGGTTGTAGGCAATAGACCCACCTATTGGGGGCTGGTTGGTTGTCTGGTTGGGTTTGAAGGTCTTCTGATTCCAGCCAAGGGAGAGCATTAGGGATAAGACATAATCTACCCCCCCGAGACAACACAAAGACCGAACCAAAAAAAATATATGTGAAACAATAGTTCTCAGGCTTTGAAGTTGGGGCAGCAATCCGAGAGAGGGGACGTAAATGAGAACCCTAAATTATCCCAGTTCATGGCCTAGGTAGGCTTTCTAGCTTGATGGTCACCTTGAGTTCAGGAGATAGAGCTGGAGGCCCACAGGGGTCAAGGTACCCAGAATTCACAGGGCAGAGAGCGCCCATGCAGGAGCTCCCCCTGCCACATTGAGATCATCCTCGTTGAACAGGAGCAAACTCTTCCTAAACCAGAAGACGAGGTTGCAGAGAAGAAAAAAGACATCCGAGAAGAAACTGAAGCAACAAAAATGCATGGCATGGAAATAAATCCAGCATAAAATGAATGCAAATCAAAATAAGTAAAAAAGAAAAAGACCCACATACATTTCAAAAGGATACAAGTGTCAGTACCTGTGATGGAAAATAAACTGAATGGGATTTAGCAGAAGATAAGACACACAGAGTAAAATGTTAGTAAACTGGAAGACATGGTATTATGGTTTGGATCTTAATTATTCCCTGAAAATCATGTGGTAAAGGCTTGGTCACCAGTCTGTGGTGTGGTGCTACTGGGAGGTGGTATGAACTTTAGGAGTGGAGCCTACTTAGATTGCTAGGAGCATGCCTTTGAAGGGTATATTTTGTATACCTGGCCTCTTCTTTCTCTTTCCAACCTGCCATGATAGTCTATCTCACCAAAGGCCCTAAGCGATAGAGCCAAGTAACCAGAGATTGAAACCTCGGAAGCTGTGAGCCAAAAGAAATCTTTCCTCCTTTAAGCTGATTTTCTCAGGTAATTTGTCACAGCAATGGAAAAGTGACTGACACACTTAGCAAGAGGAGCCATTCAAAATGAAACAAAGAGAAAAGATTGAAAACAACCTGGAATGGTACATCCGTGACCCGTCAGACATTTTCAAGTAGTCAAGAGTCTGTAATTGGAGCCCAGAAGGGAAGGGAATAGAAAAAAAATATTTGGAGAAATAATGGCAAAAGGTTTCCAAATGTGATCAAAACTCTAAGCCCCCAGCTGCAAGAAACCCAATGAAATATATGCCAAGCAAAAGAAACACAAAGAAAACTACATGAAACCCAACGAAATAAATGCCAAGCAAAAGAAACACGAAGAAAACTACATGAAAGGACACTATAATCCAGTGCTTAAAAACAGTGGCAACGATGGGAACACGGGTTCTCATTAGCCAATGTAGCACTGGCGGCCCATGGCACGCAGAAGTAGAAGATTCTTTTTTAAAAATATACTTTTAGAGCTGGGTGTGGTGGCGCATGCTTCTAATCCCAGCACTTGGGAGGCTGAGATAGGAGGATCCAGGTTCTCGGCCAGCCTCAGCTACTTGGTGAGACCTTCTGCAACTTAATGAGACCCTGTTTCAAAGTAAAGAATAAGCCGGGCGTGGCCGCGCATGCTTTTAATCCCAGTATTTGGGAGGCTGAGACAGGAGGATCGTGGTTCACGGACAGCCTCAGCTACTTAGTGAGGCTGTCTGCAACTCAATGAGACCCTGTTTCAAAATAAGGAATAAAAAATAAGGCTGGGGGTGTAGCTTGGAGATAGAATGCCCCTGGGTACCATTCCCAGTACCAAAAAAAGAATAAAAAGTTGGGCTGGATGTGTAGCTCAGAGGTAGAATGCCCCTGGGTTCAATCCCCAGCACCACAAAATAATAAATCATCATAATAAAATAAGAATATGCTTAATTGGCGCGTTTAGACATGCATCTCGACGTAGCTCAGAGTGACAGGGACACACGTGCTCACAGCACTTGGTAAGCTCCCTCCCCAGTCTCTGCCCTTTCCTATACATGATCCTGAGGTTGGCACTGATGATTTCATTCTCCCTCCCCTCCCCCCATCCTTCTCCTGGTCCCCTCCATGGCTCCAGTGGGATTTCTTCCCCGTTATCTAAAGTCCCTCTTTATCTCAATTGCTCTGTAGCTTCTGCATATGAGAGAAAACAAGTGACCCTTCACTTTCTCTGACTGGCTGATCTCACTTCACATAATGTCCTCTGGGTCCATCCATTTTCGTGGAAGTGACTTGATTTTATTCTTTATCGCTGAGTAGAAGTTCATTGTGTATATATCCCATAATTTTGCAATCCTTTCCTCTGTTGATGGACACCTAGGTTGGTTCCATAATTTGGCTAGTATGAATCATGCTGCTATAAACACGGATATGCGCATATCACTGTAATGTTCTGATTTCAGCCCGTTTGGGAAGAATGACCAGGTGTGGTTCCCTGGAATGGCCTTACCCTAAAGATCAGAATCTGACTGGGAGAGTTGCATAATAGATTATACAACGGTGCTAGGATAAAATGGCTGCTTCCAGCTAAAGTGGAAAAATGAGAGTAAATCATTGTAAGCTTGAGATTTAAATGCTTGACTCAAGCCAGGCATGGTGGTACATATTCCTAATCCCAGTGCTTGGGAGGCTAACCGAATTGTGAGGCCAGCTTCAGCGACTTAGTGAGACCCTATTTCCAAATAATAGTAATTATTATGATTTAAAATATAATTTAAAATAATATAATTATTATTTAAATATAATTATAATTTTAAAATAGGTCTGGGGGTATAGCTCAGAGGTAGAATGCACCTGGGTTCAATCCCCAGTACCATTGAAAATTTTAAAAAGATCTCAAGGCACAATCAGAAAAATAGAGAACACTTAAGAATCCCCATTCCTTGTAGCCTCAGAGTCAACAACACTGAAGTCAGAAATGGCACATGACCATGCAGGTTGCTGAATTGCAGCCTAAGTTAAGCTCACTGCCTCAACAGATCCCTTATGGGAGAAAGCACTGGCTAGGGAAGGTGGGATGGGCACTGTGAAGTGGGTGGTAAATTCAGATGACTGAGCCTCAACCCGCTCAGAGCCCCAGGTCCTGCCTTGCAAGGAGATCCCATCCTTCCTGACCTCACAAGGAGATCCCGTCCTTCCTGACCTCACAAGGAGATCCCGTCCTTCCTGACCTCACAAGGAGATCCCGTCCTTCCTGACCTCTTTCATCTGTTGTATCTAATTGGCCAATAAGCTCATCTTTTGTGTGCATATGGTGCTGAAAATTGAACCCAGGGGTCTACCTCCAAGCTATACCCCCAGCCCTATTTTACTTATTTTTTTTAATTTGTAGCTAGGTCTCACTAAATTGCTGAGGGCCACCCTTAGTTGCTGAGGCTGGCTTTGAACCTGCAATCTCCTGCCTTAGCCTCCTGAGTTATTATAGGTGTGAGCCACCATGTCTGATCAGTAAGTTCATCCTTAGTCCCTATTTCAGAAATCTGTCTAGTTTCCAGGCTTTATGAAGTTCTACCAGATTACCTCCCGGTCAATGAGACCTACCCCTGGGCCCAGCCTAGACAGCATGGACCCTGCTTCCCAAGGGCAGATTTCTCCATGCAGCCTGCCTGCTGGAGGCCCCAGCTACTACCTCCTACCACCTGTTCTTCCCTGGGACAGGTCTGACACAAGTAGCTGCCTTCAAGTTGCTGCTAATATAGCTGGGGAGATGAAGAATGTTCTCAGAATACCATCTCCTGGCAAAGCATGAGTAAATGCCATCACAACACAGGGTGATATGGGGGTCCGGAAGGGGAAGACATACTGGCCTGGGAGAAGAGATAGATAGAACATTGAGCGTAGAAAGCCATGTCCTGGCACTGGTACGGTAACATGGATGTCTGAGCTAGGGTGAGCACTGGATCAGTGCTAACGCCCATGGATAATCAGGGATCATTGAGTTTTGCCTCTGCTGGCCCCTCACTTCTCACCCCAATGTCCTGCTTAAGTAATGGGTAGAGTGTTAAGTGGGTATACAATCAAGGCTCCATTCAGTTTTCTGGTGGTTACTCCAAGCTAAGCACAGTCTCTCCCGACCCCCTCATTGTCCAACTAATAAGTTCCCTTTCACCCCTACCATGGGTTTCATGGGGGCCAAGCCAGATGCACCCCAACACTTACTTTGCTGGCCTTTTGTTCTGGGAGAACTGGACACCTATTTCACTTTCCATTACCCCTCCTGCCCTTGGGCTGTCTCCGTCTCTCTCCAAGCTGAGGCTCAGGAGTGACTCAGACCTGGCCACGGCCTCATTTGGCCATTGGTGGAACCAGCGCTACCCAGAGGTTGGGAGGCGACCATTTATGAGGCGGAATTTCACAGGTGTCAGATCCTCCATTGTCTCCCCACCTGATGCATGGATGGTGTCCAGAATTCCACTTAGTGACTCTTCCTTCTAGCTCACCAGTCCCAACTTACATTGAATCTCAGTATGTGACAGTTTCTCCTTTTCTCATTATATATACATATATATGTATATGTAATATATATGTGTGTATATATATATGTGTGTGTGTGTGTGTGTGTACATGAGGAACCATCTCATCTCATATGTGTGTATATATATATATATATATATATGTTTATTTATTTGTGGTTGAAATCAAGGACAAAAGGGCAGGGCAGGCCAGAGAGCCCTGTGGGGTACTAATTTCAAGGGGCCGAGCTCCCTAGGAGGCTCCCTTACTGCCCAGAGGAGAGTATTTATGGAAGGCAGAGAGGGACAAGGCTTGTCAGTGAAAATGAGACCAGACAGTAAACTGAACCCAGTTCTGTCTCGGCTGGAAATGCAGCTTGGTTAATTAAATCCACTGTCTTAAGGGCTGTGTGCTGGGTGGTGTCGATACACAGCCTCTAGGGCCAGATCACCCGCATTTGAATATCAGCTTTGAAGCTACCAGCTGTGACGGGGACAAGCTACACCCTGTTCCCCGTTTGGAAAACGGGGAATAATAATAGTCCTACCTTGTAGCATTGTTGGGGGACTAGAGGATGCGGACACATAAAGAACTCAGAACAGCACCTGATGCCAGAGGCAGCACCCAGCATGCCCTTGCTCTCTGGCCAGGCCTGTGGACAGGTGTCTTCTCCTCTTCAGGCAGCCTCGGCCCACGAGGGGCAGAGGAGGGTGTTACTGTCCAATTTTTTTTCTGTCTTAGGGAACCAGTGTGCTCACCTAGGTAGCTGGGCCTTCAAATTGATTAATTCTGAAAAGACCAAGCATATCAAGGAACCTTTTGTAGGGGACAAAGAGTCTATGGTGTCTTGGAGCAGGAGCTCTGGAAAATAGCTCTGACTCCAGTCTGCTTTTCCCTAGCGGGAGTGGCGCAGGAAGGGAAGTTACCAAGCACCTGATCTGGCCCGTCCTGTTAGAAAGGGACAGAAATGTTGCAGAGAAATCGCAGATATTGTGCACGTCCTGCTTTTAATTTTTCAAAAAGTCTTCCTGAGAGCATTCTGTCCCTTGAGCTGCCTAACCACCCTGGGCCAGCAGGGGTGGCCAGGAATGATTTTTTTTGTTGTTGTTTTTGTTGTTTGTTTGCGGTACTGAGGATGGAACCCAGGAGCATTCTACCTCCGAGCTACACCCTCAGCCCTATTTTTTAATTCTTTATTTTGAAACAGGGTCTCACTGAGTTGCAAAGGGCCTTACTAAGTAGTTGAGGCTGGCTTCTAACCTGCGCGATCCTCCTGTCTCAGCCTCCCAAATGCTGGAGATATATGTGTGCCACGCCCATATGTGTTTTTTTTTTTTTAAAGTCAGCCTATGTTGTGTACAAGGAAGTGAAGATCAGAAGCTGGTTAACCTGCTCACCTGTGGCCTCCAGGTACGTGATACTAACTATCCCTGCATGGTTCATGCTCTGCCTGCCTGGTCTCCACTTCTAAGAAACTCACTCAGTGCACACGAGGGGCGTCTCACACTTGTAGGCTAACACCCGGGCCCTTCACTCACGGCCTCACTTTTAGCTTATTTACTCTTAGTTTAGACACAATTCTGACATTCTCCATTATTAGGTTTACCATCCTCCTGTCACAGATTAGAAGACCATAAGGATACTAATCATCTTTTGACAGCAGCAAGAAGTGACAGATGACAGGAGGAAAATAAATTTTAAAAACATAATTTTAGCAGCCTTGGGTGGTTTTGAGAAGCAGCTAGCCCGATGAGTTTCCTTGATCTCCACTTTTCACTGTGAGTGATCTAAGAAAATTCCTGCCTCCTTTATGAATGTAAAATGCAATCCATAAACTGGGCGTGGTGACGCACACTTGTAATCCCAGTACTTGGGAGGCTGAGACAGGAGGATCAGAGGTTCATGACCAACCTTGCAAAAATATTTTTGAGGTACTGGGGACTGAACCCAGGGGCATTCAATCTCTGACCTACACCTCCAGCCCTATTTTTTTTAATTCTTTATTTGAAACAGGGTCTCACTAAACTGCCCAGGGTCTCACTAAGTAGCTGAGGCTGTTTGCAAACCTGCGATCCTCCTGTCTTAGCCTCCCAAGTATTGGGATTACAAGCCTGCGCCAGCATTCCTGGCTTCAGGCTTAGCAATTTAGTGAGGCCCTCCACAACTTACTGAGAGCTTGCTTCAGAATAAAAGAATAAAATAGGCTGGGGGTGTAGCTCAAAGGTAGAATGCTCCTGGGTTCCATCCCTGGTTCCACAGACATTTTTTAAATGAAACTATATTCTGCAGGCAGAGCTGGCTCCAGAAGAAGCCACACTCTCCACACTGGTTGAAGCAGCCAGACCTCAGGCAGCTCTCAGGGCTCCCTCCAACCACCCCTGATTCTATCTGAGCCTCTGTCCTGGGCAGCAGGCCCCACATACCTCCCACCTTGGTCCCCTAGGAAGCAAGAGGAGCAACATGCATTCAATGAAGACTTGGAGGCAGCAAAAAAGCAATAAAGGAGCAGACATGGTGGTGCATCCTTGTAATCCCAGCATTGGGGAGGCTGAGCCAGGAGGATCATGGTTTGCAGACAGCCTCAGCTCCTTAGTGAGGCCCTCTGCAACTCAGTGAGACCCAAAAGATGCACACAAGGGGTGTCTCACACTTGTAGGCTAACACCTGGGCCCTTCACTCACAGCCTGTGTTTCAAAATAAAGTATAAAAAACAGGGCTGGGGTGTAGCTCGGAGGTAGAATGCCCTTTGTTGCCATCCCCAGTACAGAAGGAAGGAAGGAAGGAAGGAAGGAAGGAAGGAGAAGGGAAGGGAAAGAAAAGAAGGAAGGAAGGAAGGAGAAGGGAAAGAAAAGAAGGAAGGAAGGAAGGAAGGAAGGAAAGAAGGAAGGGAGAGAGGGAGGGAGGGAATGGTGTGAAACCAGGTGATCTGGTGCAAGATAACCACCGGGTATCATTTCCTTAACCACTGACCATGCCTCAGGGCTCTGCTGCATGCCCACCCCACCCTAGGCCCAGGGGAGTCAGTTTTGAAGTTGACTGACTCCCCCTTTGGCCCCTTGGAATTGCGTGTGCTCTTATAGGGGAGGTGTGTGTGCGGACACACGTGTGTTTTCATCTTCAACTCACTGATCCCGAGGGAGGGACTGGTCCGGCCTGCCTTCATGTAGCCAACGTCATCTGCAGTACTGCCCATCTGTTCTCTGCACTGTCCTCCAAGATGAAGGCCACCCCTCGAGTTCCAATAGGATGGATAACTAGGCGTGTATTTATTTGTTTTCGGTTGCTATAGCAGAATACTGGAATCTATGCATTTATACACAAAACAGGTTTGTTTAGCTCAGTTTTGGTGGCTGAAAGTCCGAGGCCCGGGGGCCCTGTCTGTGTGGCCTCTGGTCAAAACATGGGGGAGAGCAGGAAGGGGCGCGCTGGCGTGCAAAAGAGAGGTCATGTGGCAAGAGAGGAAGTCAAAGAAGGACGCAGGGGCTGGGTTTGCTCCTTTATAACAACTGGCACCTGACAGAACTAACTCCCTGAGCTCAACCTCAATCCCTTCCAGGCAGCACGCGCCCAGGGACTAACCTGGTAAAGGTCCCACCGTCACCTCCCTGGCACCAAGCCCCCAGCACGCATCCCCAGCACAGGGGCCACTTCCTGAGCAGAGGGGTGTGGCCTCAAGCAGGCGGGAGCCTGTCCACAAAACCGCCATCTGAACGCAAAGAAAGACTCCGGTGTAAGTGAGCAGGCCAGGCCATAGTACAGATGTTTACAATGATGCTACGGACTCGATTAACAAAAGCCAAACCAGGCTCTTCAGGCCGTGTTTACAAAGGCGAGGTCAAAGGTGATCTGTTTTAGAAAGACTCCGGTGCAAATGATTAAGATAGGTTCGAGCACAGAAGTGAGCTCAGTGCAGCTGTCTGGAAGAAGAGCTCACAAAGAACAGCTCATTACCGTCATTTTTAATAGCATTAAACCAGCAAACCTACCGCCTGACCGGAAGCCCTGCAACACTTCTGTGATAGACCACACCCGGTTCCTAGGTCCCGGGGAACCTTATCGGATGAGGCACAGTGGTCCCATGCTCCTACAATTTAAGCGAGAAAATCATCCCTGGAGCTCTGCAGTGGTGACAGCAAGATTTATTTACCTGCTTTTTGAGACACAACTGTGAGGTTGTGATTAAAGGCATACATTTAAGCACTTGACAGCTGTCATTCAAACCCAAATTCATCATGTACTGCCAGCTGTGCCTTGTTCGGCCTATCTGTGCCTCGGTTTTTTCATCTGTAAGAGGGGGATAATAATGGTTGCAGAGAGTATATGGGCTAATATTTCTAAAAGTGTTTGGAGCAGAGTCTGGCACATGTTGGTGTATGCTAAATAAAACAAAATAACCGGGTAAAGGCAGGGAAACTTAAAAGGCAGAAGGCATTTCAAAAAAAAAAAATGCTACTGAGGCTCAAATGTGTGGGTTCTCTCTTGTCCCCAACCCCTCACCCCTGGAGGGCAGCAGTTCCTGATAGGGGCTGCAAGGGAGGAAGTGCACGAAGGGTTAAACCCCAAGTGCACAGAAAAACAAGTTCCATCTGGTCCCTGGGACAAAGCAACAGCCTGCAGAGCCCCCAGCCCGGGCTCCAGCTCAAAGGACACATTGCTTTTTAAAATCCAACTTGTGGCTGCCTCCATCTATATATCAACCAGCTCTCCACACCCTGGAGCTACCAGCAGGGTTTGCAAATGGCAGTAAGACATGCATGCTCCCAGAATAGGCAGAGGAGAAGGCTCTGCAATTCTGCCACCGGCACCGGGTACCCAGCTCCCGGATTTCCCGGGCCTCAACTTCAAGGCAGCCATCATTTTCTTCCCGGCAAAAAAAAAAAAAAAAAAAAAAAAAAAAAAAAAAAAAATCAATAAATAAAGGAGGAGGGCAAGAAAGAGGTAATGGGCATGCAAGGTTGAAGCCGGGAGCTAGACTTTCATTTCTATACCCAGCTGTAGTGACCAGTCCCTGGGCCTCCCTTCTTTGCTCAATGATCCATCACACAAATGCAGCCATTCTTGCACCTCCTCCACACCACAACAGGGCCCCCCCACCTTCGGATGCCAGGCTGGGAGGTGAAATGAGAACCATCAATATCCCATGGAGACTGGGGACCCTGAGTGGGAAGAGGAATGAAGACCCCCCCAGAGCAGCCTGTGCCCCAGAGTCCACTGCAGGACCCATGGGCTTCTCACCTGGAAGGGGAGAGGAAGCCTACTGAGCCCTGGGGGCCTCCGCCTCTGAACCCTGGACCTCTGCTGGAGGCAGGGCACCGAGGCACTGCTGGCCTGCAGAACACTGAATCCAGCACAAGCACTAACCCTGCAGAGCAGGAAAGTAATTCACAAAAAGTTGGGCAATTCAAAGTTACAGTTTCCACAGCAACCAGCACTCAGACCATTTGGGTAGCTGAAGCCTTTTCCTCTTAACGTTCACTTTTTTTTTTCTTCCCCAAATAGCATCCCCCGCCCCTTATTATTAAAGTAATACACGCTCATTGGAGAACATACGGAAATTACAGACAAGTGTAAAGGAGAAAATTAAAATCACCCTTAATCCCACCATCAAAGGTGCTCCCATGTTATCATCTTGATGTATTCTCCATTCATCTAGGCTTTTTTTGTATTTTTGCATGCATAAAAAGATAAAATTTTTGAAAATTGGGACTAGAGTGAAATTACTGTTTTATCGTTTGTTTTCTTTCACTTAAAAATATACCGTGAGACTTCCCAATAGCCTTAAATATTCCACGAACACAATTTTTAATGGCATTGTATTTTTTCATATGGATAGAGTACGGTCTATTTAACCAATCTATTGTTGAACATTTAGATGGTTTTCCTTTTTTTTCTGTTATTTTAAATAACACTACAAAGAACACCCTTTTACATAAAATGTTGTGTATGTCTCTGATTAAGTAATCCTATTAGAATAAATTCCTAGAACTAAAATTACTGTTCAAACACAATGAACATGCTAATAATTTGGGTACATCTTATCAAATCACCTTCCAGAAAGGTTGAAGCAATTTGTGCTCCTACCTGTAAGATAGAATCTCTTTAAAAAAAAAAAAAACAGCATAAACTACCATCTGGTTGGTTTTATATAAAGTCTATACCCTTTTTTAAAAATACATTTTTAAAATTATAAATAGAATGGAACACCTCCCCATATTTTTAATGAACTTTCCTGTCTATAATCACTTGTTAACATCCTTTGCCTTCTCTCCCTCTGTATGATTCATCTGTTTCTTAGTGACTTATAAGAGCCCTTTATGCAGAAATATAATAATCCTTTGTACATTTGTGGCACATATGTTCTCTCAGTTTATCATCAGATTTTTATTTTGCTTATGACATTTTTCTAAGTGCAAAAGTTTCAAATATTGTAGCTCGCATCTGTCTTTCATTTTCTTTCTGCCCATTGATACTATGCTGAGGCAGACCTCCCGCCATGAGATTAGAGAAATATCTGGATGTTGCTCATCTAATAATTCTATGGCTGGATTTTTAAAAAATTTATTTGGTTTGGTTTGGTTGGTTCGATTTGGTCTGGTACTGGGGATTACATCCAGAGGTAGACCTCTGAGCTACACTCCCTGCCCTATTTTATTTTTTATTTTCAATCAGGGTCTCACTAATTGCGGAGGATCTTGCTAAGTTGCTGAGCCCGGTCTCGAACCTGTGATTTTCCCATTTCAGCCTCCCATGTATTGGGATTGCAAGCATGTCCCACCATACCCATCTAGGGGTTTGGTTTTATGCCCACTGCTCTAAGACACCTAGATTTTGGGTAGAGGTCGGTCATGCATTTACTTCCCTGGTGGTCCTGAGACAGGAGCCTATTTGGCTGGGCCAGAGATGACTGCCCGGCAGACGCAGGACCTGATGTGTCTGTTGCTTCTGCTTGTCAGCTCTCAGCCTCGCGGGTACCTTTCCAACAGGCCCTGGAATGCTGCTAGTGAATGGAAGAGATGAATGGGGAGAGGAAATAGCAATTCCACAATCACACGCTGAGAAAGGTACACCTCACATGGCCTTGGTTTCCATCTGAGTTGGGGGCGGTGAAGGATGGAAGCACCAGATGTATGGAGAGCTGTCAAGAAGCTTCAGTCGCAGCACGTTAGACATCCAGGGCTCTCCTTCCAAACCCGAAGTTAACCATCACTCTCCACTTGCAAAGTGAATTGGTTTTTCCTTCCTTCCTTCTTTCCTTCCTTCCTTCCTTCTTTCCTTCTTCCCTCCCTTCCTTCCTTCCTTCTTTTCTTCCCTCCCTCTCTTCCTTCTTTCCTCCTTTCTTTCCTTCTTCCCTTCCTTCCTTCCTTCCTTCCATACTGGGGGTTGAACCAGGGGCATTCTATCTCCACAGTTACACCACCAGCCCTGTCTATTTTTTTATTTTGAAATAGGATCTCGTTAAGTTGATGAGGATCCTACTTAACTGCTGAGATTGGCCTCGAACCTGCGATTTTCTGGTCTCAGCCTCCCAAGTCCTGGGATTACAGGCCTGTGCCATTGCACAAGATGAGTTGCTTAAGGCAGTCTTGCTGGTGCTACACGTTACCAAAAAAAAAAAAAAAAAAAAAAAAAAAAAAAAAAAAAAAAAAAAAAAAAAACAGGCTTTCATCAAGAACAGGTGTTGGGGGCAGAGGAAACCTGGGGCATTTACTCTGAAAGTCTTCTCTTGAGTCTAACACACACACACACACACACACACACACACACACACACTCCACATGCCAAAAGTCAGAAAGCACCAGGCAGTATGGCGTGATCGTGAGCAAGGTGGTTACCTCGGGACACCCTTCAGGAGGGGGACGCTGCAGATTGTCCCTGCGTCCAGCCTCAGGAGAGCGCTGCCTTCTAGTCTATTTCAATGTAACCCTCAAACCTCCAACCTAGGCTGCACGGCCAGTTCTTTATGTACTGGCTGGACAGGTAGGGGGTCTGCTCATTCACTCCGCAGGTTTACTGAGTGTCCAGCACCTGCAAAGCCCTGTGGCCAACCTTGCAGATCTCTTCTTCTAGGAGTACAACATTTCCCTCCCATTTCTCCTCCTTTCTATCTTCCCTCAAACCCCTAAAAAAAAAAAAAAAAGAAAAACAACTCTCAGGCTGGGGGTGTAGCTCGATGATAGACTGCTTGCCCAGTATGCACAAGGCCCTGGGTTTACTCACCAGCACTGCAAAGATGGAGAGAGAGTGAGAGAGAAGAGACTAACTTTCTATCTCGAATCCCCTGTCAACCAGCCACCACCTCCCCAGGCAGTGCCAGTCACCTGGTGGCTGAGACTACTATCCATGACTCTCATTACCGCCCCAACACCACCACTGCCATCTCTACTGAACGCTGTGGTGAGCCGCCATTGAAAGATGGCGCCGGCTTCCTGCCTCTGAGCTTGATTAGGCACATGGCTGTGCAGGAAGCAACTCCATATTTGGAGGCTAGGGTTGCATAACACATGACGTGGTGGTGACCTGACGAGCGTGAGCCAGTGAGTGAGTGAGATGTGGCAAGAAGTGATTGGGGGAGTTAATGTTTATAATGCCCTGCGCGAGGCAGATCTTCGCCATTCCGCCATTACGAGTATCCTGAATAAACGGCTTGCAAGAAGAGCTTCGTGTCGTGTCTTAATCGCTGGTCGAGGGACGCGACAGAACGCTTCTTCTGCTTGGGATAAACCAAGGTATAAGCCAGACAAAGATTTCTGCCCCCATGGACCTTACATCCTAGCTAAGGGGTGGCGGTCAAAATAGACAAGCAAACAAGCAAAGAACGGGTGATGGGATCATGGGTATGTTAGAAGGTGGCAGATGCCAGGTTCAGAGGGGCAAGTGGCTCGGGGACTCCGTCAGAGCTGGGGGATGTGGGGGGCCTCCTGGAGGAAGTGATTTTTTTTGGTGGTCCTGGGGTTCCTGGAAACCCTTCTACCTCCGGGCTACACTCCCAGACCTATTTTTATACTTTTTTAAATTTTGGAAACAGGGTCTCTTAAGCCAGCGCGGCTGGCTTCGAACCTGAGCGATCCTCCTGTCTCCGCCTTCCAAGCGCGGGCATTACAAGCATGCACCACCACGCCCAGCGAGGAAGTGATATTTTAAGCAAAGACTTGAAGGGGGTGAGGACAGGAGCTGCGTAGATAGGAGGGTGGAGAGTAAACTAGGCAGAGGTGGCTGCTGGTGCTCAGTCCCTGGAAAGCAGAGGCACTGAGGTCAGGGAGGCGAGGGCCTGCTCCCTCCCTGGGGTCTGAACCACCAGTGTGGACACCTGGGCACTCACTCTGGGGAATCGGAGGATTTTGAGCAGGAGTGTGAACCGATCCAACCTGCAGATATAAATAAAGCTCCCTCTGAGCCAGGGCCGGTAGCACGCACCTGTAATCCCAGTATGTGGGAGGCCGAGACACGAGGATCGCAGGTTCCAGGGCACCCTCAGCAAGTAGTGAGATGCTCATCAACCTAGTAAGACCCTGTTTCAAAATAAAAATAATAAAAATAATATGGGGCTGGGGTGTAGCTCAGAGGTAGAATGCCCCCGGTAGTCAATCACCAGTACCACATAAAAACACCTCCCCCCCAAAAAACCCAACTCCCTCTGACTGCTGGACGAGGCATATGCTGTGCACTGGGGACAAGCAGGGGTGGTGGCAGAAAGACCAGGTCGGAGGCTGTTGCGATAGTCCAGGTCCAGAGGTTGGGGAAGAGAGGAGCAGTCAGCTCTGCTCCGGTTCCTGGTGCACGGCTGCATGCGGGGAGAGAAGAGCGGTCCCCAGGGCTCCAGGACGCTCCGCCTGTACAGCTTCAAGGCTGGAGTCACTAACCTGGCCGGGGAGAGACGGGATGGAGGGGTGGAGCCAGCAGTGGATGCTTGGGGGTTAGACTTTAAATACCAACCGTCTGCAGGTTTGTATTTAAAGTCATGACCCTGGACGAGAAAACCAGAGGAGGAAAGGTTAGAGAAAAGAAGGGCAATCAGTAAAGGGAGCGGAGAAGAAAAGGATGAGAAAGGGGTAAGGCCAGCCAGAGAGGTAGAAGCCAGGGGACACACCTGAGCCTACGAGGGGGGCGGCACCCACTGGGCGTGAGATGCTGCTGATGGGGCCTGAAGGGTCCCCACTGAGGACTGTCTTTTTTTTTTTTTTTTTTTTTGGTACTTGGGATTGAACCCAGGGGCCTTCCACCTCTGAGTTACACCCCCGGCCCCAGCCTTTTGAAGCAGGGTCTTGCCCACGGCCTTGTTATATTGCTCAGGTGATCCCCTGCCTCAGCCTGCCAGGTACTGGGATTATAGATGTGTGCTGCCATGCTCAGCTCGGCTCATACCCTTTCTTTGGGGCTCATACTATTTTGGGGGGGACAGTCACCAGTGTTGAACCCAGAGGCATTTGACCTCTGAGCTACACCCTCAGCCCTGTGTTTTATTCTTTATTTTGAAACAGGATCTCACTAAGTTGTGGAGGACCTCACTAAGGAGCTGAGGCCGGCCGTTAACCTGCGATCCTCCTAGCTCAGCTTCCCGAGTACTGGGATTACAAGCATGCTCCACCACGCCCGGCTGGGTTCATACTTTAAAAAGAGACACTCAACTCATTCTAAGGGAAGGGAAAGGCATCTTATAGCGAGAAAGTAACTGGCCCAAGGTCACAGAGCTCCCAACAACAGTGCTCCAATTTAAATCCCACTGAGGCTGCACAGAGCCACAGTGGGGTGGGGGAGGGGGCACAAACCTTGCCCCCAGGCTCCAAACACCCCAGAATCCCAGGCAGGCAGCCCTCATGGCCAACAACTGTCATTCCCACTACCGTTGGCAGGCTCTGCTGGAAGTCTGCAGGGCGGGGAAAACTGAGGATGAAGAAGACACGATTTTGGGGGTGTTTCCAGCCCCCAGTGGGTAAGGGAGGTGTTCTCCTGGCCAGCACCGTCTTCAGCGCCCCCCCGCCACAGTTCCATCTCTGTTTCACCGAGCTCATTAGGAGCCTGACCCTTGATAGCATTTCCAGTTAGTGGCCCCCATCTACTCATCCACTCTAGGAATATTCCAGCAGGGACCAGAAAGGGGGTGGGATGCTGAGGTGCACACACCTGGCCCAAGTCGAGGATCCCATGGGTCCTTACTACCAGTGGGGCTCATCATCATCGGACGCGGCCCCTGGGCAGCCTTTCCTGCCTCCGTGGCCCCAGCCATGTGGCCTGCTCCTGGTTTCCCCCAGGGGGCAGGATGACAGTCACCTATCGCCCCCTGGTGTCGGCTCTTCCCATCACAGCCCCAGAGCTGGCAGGAGGCTTACTGCCTACCCGCAGCGGGGCCTGGGAGCACCCAGAGACTAGAGGCAGGTCCTCGTCCCCTCGCCGTCCTAGGGAAGTCTTGGGGTCCACTCCCAGAGTCTGACCCAGGCTCCCTTCTTCCCAGTGTGACAAGAAGAAGACAAAACTTGGGCAAAAATGTCTTCTGGGGTCTCCTGATTCAACTGTGGGTTAGCAGCACAGACCTAGCCAGCAGCAAAGAAACAAAGGATCCCCAATTTGTGTTTGGTTTTTGGTACTGATGATTGAACCCAGAGACATTCTACCTCTGAGCTATACCCCTAGCCCTTCTTATTTTGAAACAGGGTTTCATTAAATTGTTAAGGCTGGCCTCACCTGGACATCCTACCCCTTAGCTACACCTCCAGCCTTTGAAACAGGGTCCCACTATGTGCTCGTCGTCTTGCTATGTTGCTGAGGCGATCCTCCTGCCCCAGCCTCCCAAGTACCGGGATTACAGGCGTGCACCACCACGCCCAGCTCCGCTGGCCCATTTGTAAAGGGAGACATGGAGGGGGAAGAACCCACAAGCCACCCTTCCCTGCGGTACTTCCTGGTACTGGCTTGGGAAACATCTCTGGCCATTTCGGGTGGGAGCACTTTGGGATACTCTCTTCTTATCAGAAAGTACTACCTACAACAGACTGGGCAGAGGCAGGGGCTTCAAAGTCCACACAGGCCTGGGTTCAAACTCAGCCTCGGATTCCCTGCCACGCACAGAGAACAACAGCTGCCCGGCCCGCATAAGAGGACCGATCAGAGACAAAGACGGAGACGTTATAGCACAGACGTAGTACAAGTAAGTACTCTCAGGACGGAGAGCGCCCTGAAGACCGTAGAGCTTACCCTGTCACCTCCGAGAAACAAAACTCCCGCAGCCTGCACTTAGCGCGGTACCCTAGCATGAATCCTGCTGCGTGGGAACCGCCTGTGTGCTTGCTGGGCCCCCAAAGGCACACCTGTCCCAACCCTCAAGGATTTTCAATTCCACTCCAAAGTGGGTGGCAGCAGAAGGCCCCGCATAAGGGCAGATCAATTCCCAAAAGGGAAACTGAGTCCCAGGGCCACTGGTCACTGGGATGGGCAGAGATGGACAGTGTTTTTGAACCCCTGTATATCCAGGAAGCAGCTGGTGTAGGAGTCGGGCAGCCTGGACGGCAGTCTAGACTCTCTAGGCACAGGAAAAGGCCGCATACCGTGTGGTTCCAACTATATGACTTTCTGGAAAAGGCGCAATTGTGGAAACAGTTAAAGGGTTAGTGTCGCCCAGCGCGGAGGAGCTGGAGGAGTGAACGGGCCGCACACAGAGGGGTAATGGGCGAGCAGTGCTCAATGGCGTGTGTTATACACTCGTTACGCTGCGGCGCATACGATGCCTAGCACGAAGGCGCGCGTCCACCGTGAGCTTCGGTGACAATGGCGTCAACGTGAGTCATCGGTCATGGCCAACACGCCACCGAGAGATGGACGTCGAAAATGGGGGAGGCCGTGGGGGGCCAGGGGTTATATGGGAACTCTCTGTTTCCTGTTTTGTTTTACAGCCAACCTAAAACTGCTCTAAAGTAATAAACATCCATTACAAATCATTTCCCCTGAGCCGCTACTTCCTCATGTGCAGAACAGAGACTCTTAATGCCCACTCTGCCAGCCCATTACACCCACGGGACCATGGGGGCATCGGGGTGCACGGGCCCTGGAGCCATGAGAGAGCCCCTCAAAGTCGAGGTGATAAGACAACTGTCCCCATCCGCAGATGCCCCCCCCCCCGAGGCTGGGGATGCAGCAGGCACCTCCTCTCGACAGGGCCCCCCCCGCCCAGCTCCTCTCGCACCCCAAAGCATGCACATCTTAACAGATAAGTGCCATATCGTATTCCTTAGAAATCCACAAAACCTTTCTCAAAACTCCTCTTTAGACCACCGCCTTCTCTCTGTAACCAAAGCGGGGGACAAGTCACAGTAGCATTCAAGATGACTGTGTTTCGCCCGCTAAATGGCTCCGACAAAGGCCGCACAGCTATTTTAAACTCCAAGGAGCCTTTGCTGACAGTCAGCAGACCGCTGCGAACAGATCCCAGACATGTGAAGAGTCCCGCACAGACACTCGCTGGCTAAGTGGCTTTTTTTTTCAAAGCCAGGATGCAAACCCATTGAACTCTCCTTTCAGGCCCCACATGCCCCCCTCAGCCGAGCAGCCCACACAGTTTTTTCAAAGAAACACTATTTGATCTGAAAAACATCTGGAACTGTTTCCACGGCCCTTGACTGGGAGCCTCGGCGACATCAGAGGCTCCATTACTGAGCGAGCGCCCGCTGGTTTGGCTGCCAGGAGTTTCCTTTTGGCGCTGGCTGGCTGGCTTTGGGTCGGGCTCAGGTCTGGCCGGAAGTTCTGCAAGCCCCAAAGCCGAGAGCACTTCAACAGGAAAGGTGGCCGGGGATCAAGGGAACGGGGCCAAAGCCAAGGCCAAGGAGCTTCAGAGCGAAGCCGCCCTGGAGTAGGGCAGCCACCTAAGCGCCGTTCGCCATTCGCTCTCTTACGGTTTCCTTCAGTTTTCCGTGTTTAACGGGCACGTAAGGGCCGCAGGGAGCTCTGCTGCAATGATGAGGGGCCATCGAGGCGGGGCAGGGATGCCCTGAGCTTCTGTGGCCCTTGCCTCTGTACAGCTTCTGGCAGAGAGGGGGGCACCGTCAAGGTCGGCTCCGATGAATGACTGGACGGAAGGGTACCCCAAGGGGAATGCCTCCCGGGCTCAGCGCGGGTGTCAGGTGCTGCCGTCTGCGTGGATCCAGAGGCAGAATTCTGTAGGTGGAAGAGCAGCGGGCGGGGAGGCGGGCACCCCGCCGCCGTCGGGGCTGGCAGCACCGTGCACGGCAGGCTCATCTGCGCTCCCGGGGCCAGCGCTTCCTTTGGAGGATTGGGAAATGCGGCTCAGCTCGGGAAATTGCTTTGCAACCTGATAACATCGCTGCCGTTTCACCTGGTACTGCTGTGCCTAGAGGCGCCCCTGACGGCAGATGGCCAGGCAGCCTGGGCCGGGGTGGGACAGGGCTGGGTGATTCAGAGGGTGACATGACTCGTGAGCAGGGCCCCCACTGGGCCCTCCCATACCTGCCTTCCCAGACCTGGTTCTATCTGTGAGCACCAACCGCCCTCACCCTGAACCACCTGCCACAGAGAGTGTGGCCTCCACACTCTCCCATCCCCCATGCACCCGCAGCCACCAAGCCCCATGGCTTCCCTCCCAGCATCTCTTACCCACTCCCACCCCTGCATCCTTTGACTTACCCTCCCCTCCCCAATCTTCCAGTGCTGCAGAGGGACCTTCCAGAATTCCCAATCTCATCACAACTCCTGCTCTACCCTGCCGGACTTCAAGATCCAATCCAGCCTCCACGCCAAGACCCACCCAGCTTCCTCACGGTGTGGCCCTGTGTCCCACCCAAGCCTCACCCCCCGTGCGCCCATCCTGGGCCCCGTCTGTCCCTCACCAACACCCTGCGTCACTGTGCTTGCTGCGACCTGCCCGTCTCCCCAACTATCACAGGAAGCTCCAGGCTGACGTCTTTTATCCATAGCACTTACGTGGTGCTGCACACGGTGCCAGTGTGGCGCACAATAGGGTCCAGTGAGTCACATGTCCCTAAGACCAAGCAGGCCTGTGGCTGCAGCCCCTAAGGAGCCCTGCCCATGCGCCCTCCACTAGCAACACCTGCCTCCCAGCCCTGCACCTGCTCCAGTGCCAGACCTGCTCTGCTTGGAACCGCCAGGGCTATGAGAGGCCCGTGTCCTTCCACGATTAATTATTTTGAAACAGCAGCACACACACACCCATTTTCCTGCTCCTCGTGAAGAGGAGAGTGCGGCGTGACCAGGGGCAGTAAGATCTCTTTGAGAGAGCCATCTGGAACTCCCCCACGCACACACATGTAGATTTCCCGATCCCAGCCTCTGTAAAACTGCTGTTGAGCTGGGCATGGTGGTGCACACTTGTACTTGGGAGGCTGAGACAGAATCACAGGTTCGAGCCCAGCCTCAGCAACTTGTGAGGCCCTTCGCAACTTACTGAGACTCTGTTTCAAAATAAAGAATAAAAAATAAAGCTGGGGGTGTAGCTCAGAGGTAGAATTATTTTGGGTTCAATCCCCAGTACTGGAAAAAAAAAATAGGGCTGAAGGTGTAGCTCAGAGGTAGGATCCCCCTAGGATCCATCCCCAGTACCACCAAAAACAACAACAACAAAAAAACAACAACAAAAACCTAGTATTGAGCCAGGCATGCACCTATAACCCAGGGCCTACGGAGGCTGAGGCAGGAAGATTACAAGTTCAAGGCCAGCCTCAGCAACTCAGCAAGCCCTTGTCCCAAAATAGAAAAAGTGAAAAGGGCCAGGTATGGTGGCACATGCTTGTAATCCCAGTTCTTGGGAGACTCTGTTTCAAAATAAAGAATAAAAAATTGGGCTGGGGTGTCACTCACAGGTAGAATGCCCCTGAGTTTAAATCTCCAGTACCAAAAAGAAAACTGAAAGGTCAGGTGTGTAATTCAGTGGTAGCACACCTCTGGGATCAATCGCCAGCACCAAGAATATATACATGGATCCTGAAACTTGGCTCCCCACTGTGGGTGCCCTGCAGGGGGCAGCACCATGCAGTCAGCTGCAGGCCCTGGTAGGGCTTCAGGGTCACCTGGGTCGTGGGGGCTTTTCCTTCCTTTAATACAGCAGGCATTTCTCCCCTTAAAGGCAATTCCTTCGCTTCAAAACAAAAAACAAAACAAAAAAACTCCATCTAAATTTAAGGAGAAGAATAAGCCCCAGTCAGCACACTTTTCAGGGGCTTCCAGTTTTCTTTGGCTTGAGGACTGGACGCATTCAAAAATGTCGCTCTCGGAATGTCGGTCAGAACTCAGGGGATAGCGCCCGCTTACTTATGCTGATAGGCTCTCAGCTCTCCGCAGCGGTTACACACAAGCCCTTCTGTTTCCTGCACTTGAACCCCCACCCCCACCCCCCACCCCCGCCTCTCTCCTTCCCGCCCCCCCCCCCCAGCTGCAGCCCCCGGGCAGAGGAGAGAGCGCCACCGTCGGGGTCCACTGGGCTCAGCATCTTCCCTCTGCGCCCAGAATGTGGGCTTGCCCAGCTCAGAGCTCACATTCTGGGTGGTATCCCTGCACTGGCCATTCATTGGTTCCTTGTCCATCCGTCCGTCCATCCATCCATCTATCCATCCATGGGTTCACCTACTGCCCCTGACTCGGGCTGTCTCCCATCCGCGGGCTGGGGATCTGAGGTGCCGGCAGGAGCTGCAGGTGCTTCCAGGAGACGAGACACATGGCCTTGCACTCCTCGTGTTGGCTGGTCAGAGGACAGGGGCCTCCAACAGGCTCGGGGCGAGGCCTGGAGGGAGGCAGTCAGGGAAGGCTTCCCGGGGAGGGAGATTCTGACAGGAGCAAGTCTCAGAGATGGGGCAGCGGCTCAGGTGGGCACGGAGGCGTCGCCCCACGCCGCCGCACCCTCCCGCAGGGGCCTTGGGACTTGCTGGGGCGCCCTAGGCGTGGCATCCCTTGGATGACCCTGGGGGCAAGGCTCTGTCCCCACGTAGCCGGCCATCCACTCTCGCCTGGGCCCCAGCACAGCTGGCCCCTCTCCAATCAAATTGATGGTGGAGTCAAGAGACCTGTCCAGGGTGCTGTGGCACACCCTGTAATCCTGGTGTTGGGGAGGCTGAGACAGGAGGATCGCAGGTTTGAGGCCAGTGTGTAATAACTTAGCAAGACTCTGTCTCAAAATAAAACTCTAAAAAAATTAAAAGGGCTGCAGTTACAGCTTCCAGGTAGAGAGGCCGTGGGCTCTCTTGCCTCCTCTGGGGTCCCTGTTCCAGGTACCACCTGCTCCCTCTCCAACCTCGCCAGTCACTCTTTCTCTCTACAGGTATTTGTTCCCTGGAGCGCTTAACAGAAACTCCAGGCAGCTGAGCACAGTGGCACGCTCCTGTGATCCCAGGACTTGGGAGGCTAAGAGAGGAGGATCATAGGTTTGAGGCCAGCCTCAGCAACTTAGCGAGGCCCTCAGCAACTCAGCAAGACTTAGTTTCATAAATAAATAAATAATAAATACATAATAGGGCTGGGGTGTGGAGGTGTTGTTAGCTCAAAGGTAAAATGTTCCTGGGTCCAACTCCCAGTATCCCTCTACCAAATAAAAAAAGTTCCAGCGACCATCTTCACAGCAATGACTGTCGTCCTCCCACCATGCTAAGCAGGGAACGCTTCCCTCAGCAGCCCCCCCCCTTACAACCCCCGCTGGGGCCCACAGGTCAAGCCAGGGGGCCCTGGAAGTGGACCTGGTGGAATCCTGGACCAGCTTCGTAACTTCCAAGGAACTGCTCCTGCTCCCCTGCCCGGCCCTCTCACGGCCAGCACCCGGCTACGTGGGGTCACCCAGAGTCACCGGCTGGTTTAGGGTGAGCATGTGATCCAAGCAGGACGAATCCTGGGACTTTTCGTGGTTGGCAAGGGCCCATCTTTTTCCATCAAGGTTGATAAACTGGCCACACATAAACAAATACCTTCATCACCACCAGGAAAAAGCCATATACACATAAAAACAGCGCAGGAAAAAACTCATGAGTCAAGAGAGAGAGAGAGGGGGGGGGGGTTCTGGTGACACTGAGCACCTCGGATCCCGCCGGGCCTGAAGTCACCCAGGAGTTTTCAGTTTGGGGAGGCCGTAAGTTCTCCCTCCTTTACAGGGCTTCCGCCAGTGTGAGTTGGCTTTTGTCGCCTGCCATTAACGCCCTGTCTAAGAAACACTTAGCTTGCAGACCTGAAGAGAGAATTAAGGGAAACCAGCATGAATAGCGCCAGCATAGGGGGCACTCCGCAAACAGCGGGTTTGGCAGCTCTGACTTGTCTTCTCACGGGTCTGTGGCTTTCCACAAGCTCCAGTTCCGTGGCAGCAGCAGAATAAACACTGCTTTTGCTTTCTGCCGGCTGCTTGGAGCAGCAAGCCTCTCGGCCCCCCCACACCAGTTTACTCCCTCACCATTCCCGAGCTGAGACGGGATGTTTGTTAACAGTGGGACATTTCAGGACATGATGGAGGTGGTACAACCAGCTGATCCCAATGGACTTCACGTCCCTCCAGGCGGGGGCTCGGGGGCTGGGAAGGCCTGCACTGCCATCTAGTGGACGTGCTCCGCCATAGCCACACAGGGAACGGCGCCTGGGACCTGGCTCCGCAAACATCCGCCTCCCCACTCGCCCTCTGCAGGTGAACCCCGGCGGCCAGAACGCTGCGCCTCACCCTGTAATCCCAGTACGGGGAGGCTGAGACAGGAGGAGTGCAGGTGGGTTTATTTTTGTTTTTGTTGGGGGGGGTTTCTTTTGGTGGCACTGGGAATCGAACCCAGGGGCCTTCTACCTCCGGGCTATACTCCCAGACCTATTTTTATATTTTTATTTGGAAACAGGGTCTCACTAAGTTGCTGAGAGCCTCACTAAGTAGCTGAGGCTGGCTTCGAACCTGAGCGATCCTCCTGTCTCAGCCTCCCAAGCGCTGAGATTACAAGCGTGCGTCACCATGCCCGGCAGGAGTGCAGGCTTGAGGCCAGTGTGCAGTAGCTTAGCAAGACCCTGTCTCAATAAATTAAAAGAGCTGAAGGTTTAGCTTCAAGGTAGAGCACCCCTGGGTTCAGTCTCCAGCAACACACGCGTGTGCATGCACCCACATCCTACCCCATGAAGGCACGTGCGTGCATGTGCGTACGTGCGTGCGCGCGCGCGCGCACGTGTGTGTGTGTGTGTGTGTGTGTGTGTGTGTGTGTGTGTGTGTGTTGCTTGTCCGCTCAGCCTCCTGGAGGAAAAAGATGTTTCTCACAACTGCAAGCAGGACAATCAATCAAAGCTTCAAGATGTGGGCCACGCCAACTGTGAAACATGTTATAGCCTATTTGTCTACCTCTCTGATGGCAAAACTCACAGATCGAGCCTGTACGTCCAGGCAGCCCCTGCGGTGCCCCTCCCCGGGCTTGTGCTGGCCCTTGCAGGCCTGGCCAGAGGGCACCGGGCCCCCAGGCTGCATGGAGAGAGAGGAAGAAGCCCTGTGGCCCCTGCCTGCCACGCTGCGTACAGGGGCTGAAGCCACATCCTGACAGGGCCCCTCTGTCTCCAGCCAGCCATGACCTGAGTCCTGGCCACTCTGCCTGGTAGACAGCACCTCCTGCCGGAACACAGCCAAGGGCAGGTGGGCCGCCCAGACTCCAGACTCCAGGCTGGCCCAGGGCACAAGGAGGAAAGCAACCAGCTCCCCCGGGCACGAGCTGATGGCCGCCGGCCTCTTCCATGAGCGTGCCCCAGCCTTCCCAACCTCCAAGACCGGGGAAGCTTCTAGAATCAGATGGTCCAGATCACTCCCCAGGAAAAGAAATGGTCACTTCTAATTCCTGGAGCACTCTGCTCTTCCTAGATGACTTTGGGCACAAGAAGAGCCTGCCCCGTGCTTTGCAGCATCCAAGCATCGAGATGTACTACCAAGTCTGCCACCCCCACCCCAGTGGCTGTACGTGGGGCCTCGTGTCCCCCAAGCCCCACGGCCGCCCTGCCCAGCCCCGGTCACTCACATCCAAGGCCTGCGGGAACTTGACTTCGGGCTCCACCCAGTAGGTGACCTTCTGTCTCAGGTTGTTGCAGTCAGGAACAACCATGCAGCCAATGTTCCCCACCTCGGAGTAGAAAACCTCAAGGCCCCTGCGGAGAGAGGGGGCGGTCGCTCTGTGTCAGGGTCTCCGGGGAGCCTGGGGGCCACGGGCTCCGGGACAGCACCACTGGGCAGGTAAGCCACCTGCGAGTGAAGCTCCCGACTAGTCCCGTGACCTAGAGACACTCCACCTCGCTGCGCCTCCGTTCCTCGCCTGTAAAACGGGACACTGTTAGTACCTACCTCGAGGGAGGGCGAGCAGTGTTTAGAACGAAGCCTGGCACACCGTGAGGGTCAGGCAGTTCTAACCATCACTGTGCTTACTTCCTGAGAAGAACGGAGTTGTCCCTTGGTATCTGCCGGGGTTTGGTTCCAGGGCCTGCCGTGGATACCACAATCTTTGGTGTTTTTTTTTGTTGTTGTTGTTGTTGTTTTTTGTGGTCTTGGGGGTGGAATGCAGAGGCTTTCTACCTCCGGGCTATACTCACAGACCCATTTTATATTTTATTTGGAAACGGTCTCACTAAGTTGCTGAGAGCCTCACTAAGTAGCTGAGGCTGGCCTCGAACCCGTGAGATCCTCCTGTCTCAGCCTCCCAAGCGCGGGGATTACAGTGCGCCACCACGCCCGGCTACCACAATCTTTGGATGTGCGAGTCCCTGGTAGAAAATGGTGTGGTGTTTGCATGTGACCTGTGCTCAGCCTCCTACATTCTTCAAGCCACCTCTAGATTACTGTATGTGTATGTGTTATCAGAGATTGAACCCGGGGGCATTCTACCTCCAAGCTACACCCTAGCCCCTGGCCTATTTTTATTTCTTACTTTTGAAATTCTTAGGTTGTTGAAAGTCTCACTACTTGCTGAGGCTGGCCTTGAACCTGTGATCCTCTTGTCTAAGCTTCCCAGGAACTGGGATTACAGGCTTGTGCCACCATGCCCAGTTTAGATTACTTAGAATGCCTAATACAATGTAAATATTGTACAAATGGTTGTTATACTGTATTGTTTAGGGAATAAAAATGACAAAAAAAGAAACCTGTATGTGTTCAGTAATGATGCTTTTTTTTTTTTTCTTGTATTAGGGTTTGAACCCAGGGGAGTTCTATCTACAAGCTACACTCCAAGCCCTTTTTTACTTTTATTTTGAATCAGGGTTTCACTAGGATGCTCAGAGTCTCACCACGTTGTTGAGGCTGGCCGTGAGCCTATGATCCTCTCATCTCAGCCTCCTAAGTACCTGGATTACACACATGCGCCACCATACCAGGTAAGATACTATTTTTTGTTCATATATTTTCGGTCCAAGGTATAAAATGGATGGTTGAATCCATGGATACAGAACCTGTGGATACAGAGGGCCAACTTTACATCCTTAGGCAAATCTGGTGTAGCTTTAAAATAGGACTGGATTTAAAAGGACAACATTTATACACTGCTTTTCAGGAACACTCTTATTATAGAAGGAAAAGATTAGCAAGTCAGCACAACCTGCTTCATGGACAGAGCCATTCTCTCCCTCCTACAGAATCAAGAGCTCCTCAGGCCTGAATCCACATTAATTTATTAATCCACTTTGGGGTAAACATTTCCCATACCCTATGCTATCTTTCTTTTTCACTTTATTTTATTTGTGTGTGTGTGTGTGTGTGTTTGTGTGTGTTTTACTGGAGATTGAATCCAGGGGCATTTACCTGTGAGCTACACCCCCAGGGGCCTTTTAAATTTTTTATTATTTATTTATTTTTTATTTTTATTTTTGGTGGTACTGGGGTTCCTGGAAACCCTTCTACCTCCGGGCTACACTCCCAGACCTACTTTTATATTTTTTTTATTTGGAAACAGGGTCTCTTAAGCCAGTGCCACCACGCCCAGCTAACCTTTTTTTTATTTTGAAACAGGGTCTCATTAAGTTTCTGCATGCTGGCCTTGAACCTGCAATCCACCTGTCTCCGCCACCTCCCAAGTATTGAGATTACAGACATCCTTTCAAAATGCAAATAGCACCAGGAGGGGGAGTTAAAATATCTAATCCCTAAGCCAACAATATGAGCCCATTTATCTACATTTCTATCCTGAGAAGGGTCTGAACAGCTCCGGTGTTCTGAGAACTGGTTTTCTGGAAGGGAAGACAATACGACGCAGAATAGAGTGGCTGCGGCTTAGGACACACATCACTGATCCGTGACTTCCCAGGATCCACCAGCCTTCAGGGCTCACCTATAACTTGAAACTCGGAAATACAAGGCAGAATTGCCGTCCTCCCAACCCTTCTAGTTGTTGTTGTTTTAGCACCAAGGCCTAGAGGACCTCTCTGAAAGTATTCTGGTTAATACAATTAATTTAGAGAGAAAGGGCCTGGGGGAAGAGAGAAAGTGGGTGTTCCTGGTTCCCAGCTCTTCCTGAGAGCCCAGCATGGCTGAGCTGTTTGCCAGCCACAGCCACCCACTGTGCCCTGCTGGGGTGACACCCAAAAGGCACCCAGGGAGAATGTAATTTGGGGAACAGATACGGGGAAGGCAAGGCCAGCTTCCTGGTGGGGAGCCCCGCATGGCCCTCCCCCGCAGCTCCAGACACAGATGCATGGGGCTGGGGGAGGGGGCTGCAGACCACTGATGCTGAAACTCAGGTGCTGGGGTCCCAGGGACGGGAGAGGCTCAGAGGCTCAGTCCCCCAGGCCAGTGCCAGCTCGCTGACTCTGTTTGTTTCTTATAACTTTTCTCACGTTTGCGGCAATGTGGATGGCATGGCTTTAGCAGCTTTGGAGGTCTTAGGGGATGGATTTTCCTTCAGTTATCTTCATCGTAGTATTTTAAGGACCTTTGCATAGTTTCTTCTCCAGGGAGGCAGACAGAGGGGACCCTCCACGGGCAGAGAGAGGGACGCTTGAGCCCGACACAGATTCGAGAAAACCTGTGGGACATGGGGAAGGTAAAGTGAGGGCTAAGTGCCCCCCGCCCCTTGGAATTCTGGCAGAATTGCTGCCTGTGTTTAAATTGTGAATCAAAATCAGCAGAGGCCAGCGAGTTTAGAGCCACTGAGTGCGCCCCAGGGCTCAGGCCGGGGGACCAAGGAGTGAGTCTGTGCAATGGGTTGGAAACAGAATGCCCACTATCCCTCATGAAAGCGGGGGCAATGTTGGGAGCAGGGCTTGGTTGCAATCTCAGCATTGCAATGAGCCAGTAAGGTGTGGCTGGGAAGACATGTCCCGTCCCGGTGGTGCGGCCTTGGGGATGACGTATGGTCCCTCGTCCCTGGCTTGCTCTCTCTTGCTTTTGACTTCCATGACCTGAGAGCGAAGCTTCACACACTCCCCTTGTCTACTTCCACAGCCGCGCAGCCTCACACGGACGGAGCTCAAAGTCTCCAAGCTGAAAGCAAGTAAACCTTCCTTCCTTAAGATACATGGTCAGTTCTGTAGATTACAGCAGAGAAGATGCTGATGACCACAGTCGAGTCCCTGCCCCCTCGCCATCACCTCCCAGGGCCACGCCAGCCCAGCTCTTGAAGACACCATGTTGCTCCCCGTAGGAGGGCGCCAAGTAGGAGGGCGTCAAATGGCAGGCGCAGGCCTCTGACCCATGCGCAGGTTATCAAAGGCTTTGATAAGGGCCCTGAAGGCAAACTTAGTAATTTGCCAAGGACACAGAGCCGTGATAATCAACTTAGATGATCAAACTGGAAAAGAATCTGGGTGAGCTTGAGATACACTGAATCAAGACTGCACTGAGAAGCCGGGCGGGGGTGGGGGTGGGGTGCACGCTTGTAATCCCAGTACTTGGGAGGCTCAAACAGGAGAATCACAGGTTCGTGGCCAGCCTCAAGAGACCCTGTTTCTTTTTTTCTTTCTTTTTTTTTTTTTTTTTTGGTGTGGGTCTGGGGATGGAACCCAGGGGCATTTGACCTCTGAGCTACACCCCCTGCCCTATTTATTTTTAAACCGGGTCTCACTGAGTTGCAGAGGGCCTTGCTAAGTAGCTGAGGCTGTCAGCGAACCGCGATCCTCCAGTCTCAGCCTCCCGAATGCTGGGATTACGAGCGTGCACCACTACATCCAGCTGACCCTGTTTCTGGGGGTGTAGCTCAGAGGTAGAATGCCCCTGGGTTCAATCCCCAATAACACACACACACACACACACACACACACACACACACACACACACACACACACAACTGAACTGCCTTCAAAAGCATTAAAGTATGTAATACAAGCGGGTACAGCGGCGCACACCTGTAATCCCAGTACTTGGGAGGCTGAAACAGGAGGAGGACACGTTTGAGGCCAGTCTCAGCAATTTAATCAGAACCTCAGCAACTTAGCAAGACCTTGTTTCAAAATAAAAAAAAAAATTTTTAAAGCTAGAGGATAGCTCAGTGGTAGAAGGCCCCTGGGTGTAATTTTTAGTACCAAAACAAACAAAGACATCACGAGGCCCATCTGCAGCCATCCCTTTTTTTTTTAATTTTTTTATTGGTGCACTATATTTATACAACTTATTGGGGTAAAAAACTTGTGTGTACAAACACATACTCATCGCTGATTTAACCCAAATCCCACCCCATTCCCTCCCCGTCCCTCCCTCCCTTGCTTGGCTTAGTGATTGACTTCAATATGTTTAAGTACATTGTGAGCTTTAGGGATTTTCCTCTTCCCCCCTCATTTCTCCTCCTTTAGGTTGTCTTGTTTGCTCCTCTTTTCTCCCTAACTCTCACATATTAGGGAAATCATCTGATTTCTTATTTTTTGTGACTGACTAATCTCACTTAGCATAATGTCCTCCAGTTCCATCCATTTCCCTGAAAATGATGTAATTGAGTTTTTTTTTATGGCTGAGTAAAATTCCATTGTGTACATATCCCACAGTTTTGTAATCCATTCATCTGTTGATGGACATCTTGGCTGGTTCCATAGTTTGGCTATGGTGAATTGTGCAGCTATGAACATAGATACACATGCATTATTTTAGTAGTTTGGTTTCTTTTCTTTTGGGTAGATACCCAACAGTGGTATTGCTGGATCAAATGGTAGATTTGTTCCCATTCTTCTGAGGATTCTCCATACTGTTTTCCAAAGTGGTTGCACTAATTTGCAATCCCACCAACAATGTCTTAGAGTTCCCACTTCTCCACATCCTCACCAGCATCTGTTGTTGTTTGTGTTTTGAATGATTGCCATTCTAGTTGGAGTTAGGTGAAATCTCAGGGTAGTTTTGATTTGCATCTCTCTGATTGCCAGTGATGTTGAGCATTTTTTCATGCATTTATTGGTCATTTGATTTTCTTCTTTTGTGAAGTGTCTATTTAGTTCATTTGCCCATTTTGTTATTGGATGCTTTGTTTTCTTAGTGTTGAGTTTCTTGAGTTCTCTGTATATTCTAGATATTAGTCCTCTATCAGTGGTGTAGGTGGCAAAAATCTTCTCCCATTCTGTTGGCTCTCGATTGAGGTTCTTGATAGTTTCCTTTGCTGAACAGAAGCTCTTCAGTTTCATGCAATCCCATGTATTGATTCTCCTTTTAATTTGTTGTGCCCTTGGGGTCTTGTTGAGGAAATGTTTGTCTGTGCCTATGTGTTGTAGTGTTGGACCTATGCCCTCTTCAAGGAGCTTCAAAGTCTCTGGTTTAATTTCCAAGTCTTTGATCCATCGTGAGTTGACTTTTGTACAGGGTGAAAAAGTGGAATTAACATCCAATTTTCTGCATATGGTTAACCAGTTTTGCCAACACCATTTGTTGAAGAGGCTATCTTTTTTCCAGTGTATGTTTTTGGCCCCTTTGTCAAAATCAATTGACTGAAAGTGTGTGGACTTGTTTCTGGGTCTTCTATTCTGCTCCATTGGTCTATATATCTGTTCTTTTGCCAGTACCATGCTGTTTTTATTACAATGGCTTTGTAGTATAGTTTAAAGTCAGGTATTGTGATTCCTCCTGCATGGTTTTTGTTGCTGAGAACTACCTTGGCTATTCTGGGCTTTTTGTTATTCCAGATAAATTTAAGGACTGATTTTTCTATGTCTGTGAGGAATGATCTTGGTAGTTTAATGGGCATTGCATTAAATCTGTAGATCACTTTTGGGAGGATGGCCATTTTAATGATATTTATTCTGCCAATCCATGAACATGGAAGATCTTTCCATCTTCTAAGATCTTCTTCGATTTCTTTTTTCAGTGTTTTATAATTTTCTTTGTACAGATTTTTACCTCCTTGGTCAAGTTTATTCCTAGGTATTTTTTTTTTTTTGTGGGAGATCCTGAGTGGAAGTGTTTTCTGAATTTCTTTTTCAGTGGATTTATGGTTGGTGTACAGGAAAGCTTCTGATTTTTTAAGATTGATTTTGTATCCAGATACCTTGCTGAATTTGTTGATCAGTTCTATAAGCCTTTTGGTTGAGTTTGTTGGGTTTTCTAAATATAGTATCATGTCATCTGCAAATAGTGAAAGCTTAAGTTCTTCTTTTCCTATTTGTACTCCTTTGATTTCCTTTTCTTGCCTTATTGCTCTGGCTAGAGTCTCTAGTACTATATTGAAGAGAAGTGGTGATAGTGGACATCCTTGTCTCGTTCCAGTTTTTAGGGGGAATTCTTGAAGTTTTTCCCCATTTAACATGATGTTGGCAGTGGGCTTATTGTAGATTGCCTTAATAATGTTGAGATATGTTCCTTCTATTCCAATTCTCTGCAGTGTTTTTATCATAAATGGATGTTGAATTTTATCAAATGCTTTTTCAGCGTCTATTGAGATGATCATGTGGTTTTTGTCTTTGATTCTGTTTATATGATGAATTACATGGATTGATTTTCGTATATTGAACCAGCCTTGCATCCCTGGGATGAACCCTACCTGGTCATGGTGAATGATTTTCTTGATGTGGTTTTGAATGCGTGTTGCTAGTATTTTGTTTAATAGTTTTTCATCCAAGTTCATCAGAGATATAGGCCTGTAGTTTTCCTTCCTTGAACTGTCTTTATTCGGTTTGGGTATTAGTGTGATGTTGGCTTCATAGAATGTATTTGGGAGAGTCCCGGTTTTTTCTATTTCCCGAAATAGTTTGAGTAGTATTGGGATTAGTTCTTCTATAAAGGTTTTATAGAATTCACTTGGGAAACCATCTGGTCCTGGGCTTTTCTTTGATGGTAAGCTCTTTATTGCTGTTTCAATCTCTTTGATTGTTATTGGTTGGTTTAAGTGTTCTATATCTTCTTGACTCAGTTTAGGAAGGTCGTATTTATCTAGGAAGTTGTCGATTTCCTCCAGATTTTCCATTTTGTTGGAGTATAGTTTTTCAAAGTAGTTTCTGATAATCCTCTGGATTTCTATGCTGTCAGTAGTAATGTCTCCTTTTTCATCCCTTATCTTCATAATTTGGGTTGATTCTCTCTTTTTTTTAGTTAGGTTGGCTAGTGGTTTATCAATCTTGTTAATTTTTTCAAGAAACCAGCTTTTGGTTTTGTTGATTTTCTGTATTGTTTTTTTATTCTCTTTTTCGTTAATTTCTGCTCTAATTTTAATAATTTCCCATCTTCTGCTGGCTTTGGGGTTCAATTGTTCCTGCTTTTCAAGGGCTTTGAGGTGTGTCATAAGGCTATTTATTTGAAGATTTTCTGTTTTTCTTATGTGAGCACTCAGTGCTATAAATTTTCCTCTTAATACTGCCTTCAAAGTGTCCCAGAGGTTTTGATATGTTGTTTCTTTATTTTCATTTGTTTCTAGAAATTTCTTGATTTCACCTCTTACATCTTCTATGACCCATTCTTCATTCAGAAGTGTGGTGTTCAGTCTCCACATGTTTATGCTGTTTCTCTGGGTCTTCTTATAGTTGATTTCTAGTTTCATTCCATTATGGTCTGAAATGACACAGGGAAGTATGTAACATTTTTTAAATTTGCTAGTGCTCATTTTGTGTCCCAGGATGTGATCTATTTTGAAGAAGGTTCCGTGAGCAGCTGAGAAAAATGTAAACTCTGCTGTATTTGGGTGAAATATTCTATATGTGTCTAACAGGTCCATTTGGTTAATGGTGTTCTTTAGTTCTGAGACATCTTTACTGACCCTTTGTCTGGAAGATCAGTCTAGTATTGTGAGAGGTGTGTTGAAGTCTCCCAGTATTATTGTCTTGGGATTTGTGTGACTTCATGTCACAAAGAGTTTGATTTATGAAAGTAGCTGCCCCTATGTTTGGGGCACAGATGTTGATTATTGTTATTTCCTCTTGCTGGACTATTCCTTTTACCAGTAAAATGTGACCTTATTTGTCTCTTCTAATAAGTTTGGGTTTGAAGTCTAACTTGTCTGATATCATAGTTGCTACTCCTGCTTGTCTTCGAGTACCATTAGCATGGATTACCTTGCTCCAGCCCTTTACCTTGAGTTTGTTCCTATCTTTACTTGTAAGGTGTGTTTCTTGTAAGCAGCAGATGGATGGATTCTGGCTTTTAATCCATTTTGCCACTTTATGTCTTTTTATTGGGGAGTTGAGGCCATTTACATTCAGTGTGATTATAGAGAGATAATTTTTAATTCCCAACATGTTAAGATCTTATTTCTGTTTGAGATACTGTTTATTCTTCTTTGCTTAGTTGTCTGCTGGATGGGAATTCTTGTTTCTTTGGTTCTGGCATGTATTACCCATTTCCTCTTTGCAGTTAATCTCCTTGAGTATTTTCTCTAGCGCTGGTTTTGAAGACATAAATTCCTTCAGTTGCTGTTTGTCATGGAAGCTTCTTATTTCCCCATCTAATTTGATGGATAGTTTTGCTGGGTAGGAAATTTTTGGCTGGAAGTTGTTTTCTTTCAGAGTTTGGAATATGTTACTCCATGCCCTTCTGGCTTTCATGACTTGGTTTGGGAAGTCTGGAGTGATTCTAATGGGTTTGCCTCTGTATGTCACGTGGCCTTTTGTTTTTGTTGCCTTTAAGATTCTCTCCTTGGCTTCCACATTAGTCATTTTGACAATTATGTAGCGTGGGGATCCTCTTCTCTGATCCTGTCTAAAGGGAGTTCTATAAGTTTCCTGGACCTGTGTATCGACCTCTTGCTCTATGTTTGGAAATTTTTCTGCTATTACTTCCTTGAAGAGATTGTTGATCCCTTTGGTTTCACCTTCTTTGCCCTCCTCTATTCCAATTAATCTTAGGTTAGCTCTCTTGAAATGGGCCCATATTTCTTCAATGTCAGATTCCTGCTGTCGGGTTTTTCTTTCTAAATTAGAAACTATGCGTTCATTTTTGGAATGATCATCTTCAAGAAGTGAGATTCTATTCTCCATGTGGTCTAATCTGTTGTTTATACTTTGAATTGAGGCCTTTACTTCATTAATTGCATCCTTTATCTCTCTTTGACTCTCTCTAAATTCTTTTCGAAAGTCCTCTATCATTTCTAAAGTTATTTTCCTAATTTGATCTTCTAGAGATCTTTGGATTTCTGTGTTATCAGATTCTGATGTTGTGGGGTTGTTGGCATTCACTGCTCCATTGTTATTTCTCTTTCCCATGATTTTGGAAGTTTGTGCCTTCTCTGGGTTCTTCCCTGAGTCACTACAAGTTCACTTAAGATGCTCTGGATCTCAAGTCTGTGGTATCTCAGTCACCACTACTCCTTTACTGGGTTGTATCACAAAGTCTCAGACCCAGGGAGTCAATCAAGGCTGCTTAGACCGTGGGGGGTGCCAAGTTGGGCGTTCTCCAGCGGGGAGTTGTGACTATGGTATGATATCTCTGCCACTGCCACTCCCCCACTGGGCTGCACTGCTAAAATCTCCGACCCAGGGAGACTATCTGCGCAAGTCCCTGGGAGTGCAGTACTGGGATTTCTCCCCTAGGGGCCGCAATTTGACTCACGGTTGTTGAGTGCGCTGATGGAGCTGTAGTGAACTCGGTGGATTCACTGCTGCTGCCACTGGCAATATGGCACCACTGCCACGCCCTCGGCCGTGATGCGGCATATTTCTTCTCTGGTTTTGAGCTCCGCTCTGAGTCCTTGCCAGTTGTGCTGTGCCCGGCCCTTGGGAGCTTTAGATGTTCCCTGTGCCAACAAAACTGCTGACTGCCGCCCGGCTGTTCAGCACCTGCTCACCTCAGCTCGCTTTCCATGCCTCCTCTCAGGCGCCTGGTGGCTGGTTGAGTGGATTGGTCTAGGGCCGTCCGGTGAACTCGCCGCTGCCGCCAGCAGTAAGACGCTACTTCTGCACCCTAGACCGAGAGGCCAGAGTACCTCCTCTCTGGATTTGAGCTCTGTTTTGAGTCTCCCTCCTCTCTGGAGCCTGGTGCTGCTAGGGGAGATGTGGGCCGCGCCGCGGCTCTGGCTGCTCTGCACCGCGGGTCTGGCCACTCTGGCCGCTTCGGCAGTTCCATGACAGGGCTCTGGCTGCTCCGGCTGCTCCGGCCGCTCCGCTCCGTGGCTCCGGCCAATCCGCACTGCGACTCTGGCTGCTCCGGCTGCTTCAGCTGCTTCGCGCCGCTGCTCCGACTGCTCTGCACTGCGGCTCTGGCCGCTTCGGCTGCTCTGGCCGCTCCGCGCCGCGGCAGGCGCGGCACTTCGGGCTGGTTTTTTTCTGGTGTCTTGTTTTTCCAGCCCTTTTTCTCTGTCCCTTGTATTTGCCGTTTTTATTTCTTTGCTGGTGGTGTTTTCTGGCTCTGAAAGGCGCTGGTTTTGTGGTAATAGGGTTCGATTGTTAGCGGGACTTGTAAGTGCCACTTTCCTCCGTCGCCATCTTCCCGGAAACGAAACGCTGCAGCCATCCCTTTTTGAAAGCAGAGGCTGAGAACCAGGGCCCCCAGAAAAGGGCCTGAGGGCCAAAGGTGATTGGCCAGCTGGGAAGAGCTGGGGGTGAAGGTGAGGGCGGGGCATCCATCTCCAAACATGGGGAAGACCTCACAAAAGTGAAACGCATACTCTGCAGCACCAGAGCAAAACTAGAAACAACCGGCTAAGATCAAAGAAGCACCTACAGGTAAGGGGACTTTTTTTTTTTCCTCAGTACTGGGGATGGAACCCAGGGGCATTCTACCTCGGAGCTCCACCCCCAGCCCTATTTTTTATTCTTTATTTTGAAACAGGGTCTCACCAAGTTGCAGAGGGCCTTACTAAATACCTGAGGCTGTCCAAGAACCTGGATCCTCCTGTCTCAGCCTCCCAAGTACTGGAATTACAAGCGTGCGCCACCACACATGGCTTAAGGGGACACTTTTTGAAGGGTGGGGCTCTTCAGCTGGCTTTGGGAGGCAGCTCTGTCCCTGGGGAGGTTCACCAGAGCCACCCTGGGCTCTGGCAGCTTGTGGCTGAATATGTTGTGAGGTCTTGAATCCTGTAAGAATTCCCTATTAGCTGGGCATGGTGGTATACACCTGTAATTCTTGGGAAGCCGAGACAGGAGGATCACAAGTTTGAGGACAGCCTCAGCAAGTAGTAAGAACTCTCATCAACCTAATGAGACCTCCTTTAAAAATAAAAATAAAATAAGGCTGGGGGGAAGAGGAAGAATGCCCAGTACCACACACACACACACACACACACACACACACACACACACACACCTTTAGACTTGACATAGTTGTAAAAGAGCCAGGTCCCTGTCAAGGCCAGAAGCCTGAGCAGGGTTCTTGGTGGGGGCCACATGCAGGCTGTACAGCCTGCCCAAGGGGGGCATCTTCACGTCCATGGTTGTCTCCTACAAAGGAAAGGCCCCCACAGCAACAAGGACAAAGCTTCCCTTTTGCAACGATGGCTCATGATCATCTTCCTAATGGACCTCGGTGCTGGAAGCCCATGACTCTCAGCTGGGAGTGGCTGACATCTCCCAGAGTCCCACGAACACCTCCCTCCTGCTTCACTCCAGTCTGAGAAGCTCTGAGCCCTGGACACAAACAGGACAGGGAAAGAGCAGGGGCGTGGAGCCCCAGTAGGGGTGGACCCTGCGCGGCGTCTCCTGTGCGCTCTGCACCCTCGCTGGGCAGGCCCTTTAGTCTCTGTGGGCCCTTCATCTGTGAAACTGGGGAGAGAGAATCCTTCCCTTGTGGGGTTTGCTAGGTTAGAGCTGAGCGGGGCAGGGAAAGAAATGGAACGCAGGATTTGACCAGGCATGAGGAAATATCCTTAGGCTTCACTGAGACTAGGGAGAAAGTCTCCACAGAAGCACTAAGCTCTGGTGGGAAGACACAGTGACCTCCCCAAACGTGAACGCATCGGGAAAAGGCTCCCAGAAAGAATAAAACCCGCCAAGTGCAGACACTTCTGTTATAGCAGCTAGATGGACGAATATGGCAAGGGCGACGGGAAGGCCCGTGGGATCTGAGCTGCCCACACAGAGACACAGGGGGCTCTGGCGGGTGTCCCCCAACATCACATGTGACTCTCAGCCATTTTCTACCCTGAAACGGCTCAGACCCTCTCAGGAGTGGGTCCTCTGGGTCCTCTCTGTCCCATGCCATCTTCCCCCTGGAGAAGCAGCCCTTCCTAGACTCTCTCTCTTATAACCTGACCCTTTCTCTAAAATGTAACCCATTTCCTTTTTGTTTTTTATTTTTTGTGGTACTGGGGGTGGAACCCAGGGGCATTCTACCCCTCCAAGAGATACCACCAGCCCTATTTTTTATTCTTTATTTTGAAAGTTTCTCCCTGAATTGCAAAAGGCTTCACTAAGTAGCTGAGGCTGACCGCGAACCGCGATCCTCCTGTCTCAGCCTCCCAAATGCTGGGATTACAAGTGTGGGCCTTTCTCTGGAATGTAACTCTGCATTTTATTACTGAGCCCCCACTACCTAAATAAACCTCTTCTATTCTCCCTATTGGTGCTTTCTGTGTGTGAATTCTACCCACGCACAGGAGCAAGGACTGAGGTACTCTGGATATTAGGACCCAGGAGAAATCATCCCTGGGCAACAGGTTCATCACGCAATGAAACCAGTCAAGGAGTCTCTGCACAGGCGGAGCACCTGGCACTAAAGGTGCCTCGGGGCATCCCGCAGGTGCACAGGACATCAGAGCACCAGGATGTGGCCTTGGCAGGGGACATCACAAGGCCTCTGGCCTCAGGCTGGCCACCTCCACAGACCATAAAGATCCTACCAGGTCCTGTGCCTCCCAGGGTGTGGGAAAGGTGGCATCCTAAGCACCCCCAATGGGGCAGGACTGCAGCCTGGTCTTGCCTTGGGGCCCAACTGAACCCTCTGTTGATGGAGGCCTTGACCTTGCAGAGTCAGGTAGGACACCTGCTGCCCCTGGACCGCTCCACGGAGCACCTAGGGAATTGGGATTGGAGTTCACGTGTGAGAGGCAGCGTCTCTCCCTTTTCCCCCACATAAACTTCACCTGTTAAGAGTTCTTTTTTTTTTTTTTTTAACCCAGGGGCATTCTACCTCTGAGCTATACACCTAGCCCTATTTTTTATTCTTTATTTTGAAACAGGGTCTCACTAAGTTACAGAGGGCCTCACTAAGTAGCTGAGGCTGGCTGTGAACCTATGATCTTCCTGACTCAGCCTCCAAAGTATGGGCATTACAAGTGTGCACCGCCATGCCCGGCTTCTTGTCAAGATATATTCTTTTAATGTACTAACATAACTGGATGCGGTGGTACACATCTCTAAGAGTAACTGGGTGGCTGAGACAGGAGGGTCACAAGTTGGAGACCAGCCTTGGCAATTTAGGGAGACTCCTGTTTCAAAATAAAAAAATTGACTAGGCAATACTTGGGAAGCCAAGACAGGAGAAGCACAGGTTCAAGGCCAGCCTCAGCACCCTAATGAGACACTCAGCAACTTAGCAAAACCCTATTTCAAAATAAAAAAAAAAGGACTAGGGGTATAGCTCAGAGGTTGAATGCCTCTGAGTTCAATCCATAGTGCTACCCCCCTAAAAATGTATTAATATGAACAAAATTTGTGTTACTGAGTTTTTTCTTTTTAGGATTCAACTACTTGAACATTTTAAGGGAAGCATCGATTGATTGTTCTAAATGTCTGTGAAAATTCAGATGTGCAGAAGACAGAATGTGGAGTGAAACTTCTTTTTTTTTCTCTCTCTCTCCCATTTCTGGGGTGGGGTCTCCGGGTGTGGTCCTCCCCAGCCACCAAACTGCAGGGGGCTGTGTTGGCAGCAAGTGGCCGGGGCCCTGGGATGGCCCAGCCATTCTGGCTCCGTTTCCCCAGGACTGCTTTTTATCAGCCAGAGGCCATGAGGAGCAGCCCGAGATGCAGGCCAGCCATGTCAGCCTGAACGTGAGAAGCTTGTCCCCTTGAAAGGGAAATGCTCGGCTCCATCTGGGGGCCCACTCCCCAAGGTCCCCTCATCTGGGGCCCATTACCAGAAAGTTTCTCTCAGGGAGGGCGCCTTTTGCCAAGTGCCCCCTTTTATTTAAAATGTCACTTTGTTTGGGGGTTGGGGGGGACCATTCTGGGCTGGGAGGGATGAACTTTCTTGGGGTCCCAGCAGGGAGGGCCAGCCCAGCCTCCCAAGCCCCTCAGGCTAGGATAGGCAGAGGGGAGCCGGCCATATCTACAGCCCCCTGGGAGGGAGGAAAGAGTCTGTTTCAGAGTCTTCAACTCAGTGCTGCCCGCCCTCCGTGAAGGTGGTCTCCGTCCCACAAAGCTGGACCCTGGCCCCGACCTCCACCCACCCCGCCAGCCTGCCTCACCTGCATAGCACAGTGTCCTGGCTGGGAAGGCTCTCGTAAACACACGCAGTATCACTTTCTTCCTGAACTCCAGCAGCTACCATCACGAGACCCAGGAGTACGGCTGCCATGGCCAGCGCCATGGTGCAACGCATGGGCACCTGGAACAGAAGGAGCCGCTGAGCAGGCCTGCGGGACCCTCGCGAGCTCCCTTCCCCTGCCAGGTCCTGCTGGGAGCGCGAGCTCCGCGGAGGCAGGGAAGGGCGGCCAGCTGTCTGGGCTCCAGCAGCTAATCCACCTCCCGGACATGTACACCTTGGAGGACCTGGCGCTGCTCCAAGGGGACTCGGTTTGCAGGGCGGGCTGAGGCCCTTGCCCTGGCAGGGCACAGCTTTGTTGTAGCTCTGTCCTGGCTACTGTGAGGGCGAGGGAGAATTGCCTATTGAAGCCCCAGAGTGCCTGCACCTGCCTTGAACTTTACAGCAGATCCTAGGGGGTTGGCGACCTCGGGCTGGGCTGCGGCTTTAGCTGGGCTGTGCACTTCAGACCCTCTGCCACCTGTCTCAACAGCCCCTGGGCTGCAGAGGTGGATGCAGTTGGACGGGGTGCCCCTGTGGAGGAGAGCTGCTGTACGAGGAGGGGGAAGAGGCCAGCTCTGAAAGGCCAGCTGGGGACAGCGGGTGCCTACCTCTGGCTGCACTTGCAGCTATGCTGAGCACAGCACTCTCCCAAAATAATGGTCTCTGGAGATGGAGGCCCACAGAGCTGCTGGGCTGGGCCAGGGGCAAGGAGCAGGGGGCTGCACAGCTGGAGCCCCGCTTTCCCTGGAGAATAGCCCTGCAGCAAGGCCTGTGTGGGGCTCTGATCAGAACCAGCTGGTCCAGATCAAAGGCATGCTGCTGCAGCCCTTCCAAGGCCCGCCCTCAGAGGCAGGCGGGGTGGGGTGTCCACCAACCCGGACGCGACTCGGACACACCGCTCTCCCCTTTCACAATGACCCTATGAGCCCTGGGCTCTGCTGAGGAAGGTGAGACCATCACTATGAAATGCGTGCTGCTTGGTCTTTATGGCAATTGTTTTCTGCTTCCCAGTTCATTTTCTACTTCCGGATCCTAACCTCTAGCAAAAGGCCCTCCTTTGGGGCTAGAAATTAAACGTCTTTTGTTTTTGGTGGTGGTACTGGGGTTCCTGGAAACCCTGCTACCTCCGGGCTACACTCCCAGACCTATTTTTATATTATTTTTATTTGGAAACAGGTCTCTTAAGCCAGTGAGGCTGACTTCAAACCTGCGCAATCCTCCTGTCTCCACCTCCCAAGCGCAGGGATTACAAGCGTGCGCCACCACGCCCGGCTAAATGCCCTTCTTGATCATCAGGGTCCCTGAAGGATGACTACCCTGCGGGCCTCCACAGAGAACTCACTCCCAAGCTCTCTCCTGGTGGAAAGTGTCTGGGCACAGCCTCCTGGCAAAGGTCTAAGGATGTCACAGGTCCAACTGTCCATCCATCCATCCACCTATTCATCAATCATCCATCCATCCATCTACTCTTTCTCCTAGATCACCTGCTGAGCCAATGTCACCTGCAGCTCACAGGAGCACAATGCTGCCAGAAAGATAAGTCAAGGCCAAGGGCCCTCAGTCCTCAAAGAGGCAGCCACTGCGGGGCACGGTGGCACACACTTGTAATCCCAGTATTTGGGAGGCTGATACAGGAGGATCACAGGTTTGAGGACAGCCTCAAGAAAATAGTGAGACTCTCATTAAGCCAGTGAAGCCCTGTTTTCAAAATAAAGAATAAAAAGCCAGGTATGGCGGTGCACGCTTGTAATCCCAGCATTTGGGAGGCTGAGACAGGAGGATCAAGGTTCATGGACAGCCTCAGCTACTTAGGCCCTTTGCAACTCAGTGAGACCCTGTTTCAAAATAAAGAATAAAAAAGGCAGGGGGGTATAGCTCAGAGGTAGAATGCCCCGGGTTCCATCCCAGTACCACAAAAAGAAAGAAAGAAAGAAAGAAAGAAAGAAAGAAAGAAAGAAAGAAAGAAAGAAAGAAAGAAAGAAAGAAGCAAAATAGAGAGTGGGTGGAGCTCAGAGGTAGAATGTCCCTGGGTTCAATATTTTAATCTCCGGTACGGAAAGAGAGCCATTGCAGAAGCAGAGACGTTCCTGGGTACCAATAGCTCTTTGCCGCAGGGCCTGTCTACCTGCAGGTGGGGAGAGTCCACAGCACGCCGTCGCTCCTGTAAAGCCCGCTCACAACAGCGATTAAGTCTTACTCTACGTTCGGACACTTCAATCCTTCAATCTTCGCACCAACCCTCTGAAGCGGGCACTGTACATTATCACCCCACTGATCAGGGGAGGGGACTGAGGCACACAGAGGTTTGCTAGCAGGACCTCAGTTACACAGCTGGTAAATAGCAGACCTGGGATTCGAACCCGAGCAGTCTGGCCCTAGAGTCCACCACACTCTTTTGTTTTTTAGATACTCCCGGCCTGCCAACCAAGTCCCCTTGGAGCAGCGCCAGGTCCTCCAAGATGTACATGTCTGGGAGGTGGACTAGCTGCCGGAGCCCAGATACTGGGGATTGAACTCAGAGACATTCTGCCTCCAAACTATACCCCCAGCCCCTTTTGTTTGATTTGTTGTGAAACAGGGTCTTACTAGGTTTCTGAGAGTCTCGCTAAATTGCTGAGGCTGGCCTTGAACCTGTGATCCTGCTGTCTCAGCCTCCTAGGTGCTGGGAGTACAGGTGTGTGCCACTATGCTGGCAGGCAAGTCCATACTCTTAGCTGCTCTGCTCATGCCTCATCGTCCTCCCAATGGCAGCCCCGTGGTCCCTGTATTTCCTTTCTCTTGGGATAAGGCCCCAAACCCTCCATGTGGCCCACAGTGCCCTGCACCAGCGGCTCTCCTGCCTCTCTGCCCCGCCACCCTCTGCCTCTCACGTGTATACTTACAAAGTTGTGCGGCCACCACCACCGTCAAATACAGAACATTTTCATCATTCCCCAAAAAGTCCTATACTCATTCACAGAGACACTCATTCCTCCCTCCCCTGGCCACTGACAACTCTAACCTACTTTCTGTCTCTGGACTGGCCTCTTGCAACACCTCCTCCCACCCCAGCATCCTGCCCCATGGCCATTTCCCTGAACATTGTGACCACCACAAACTGCTCCATCCCTAAAATCCTAAATTGGAACATCTGTTCCTTCCCATCCTGGTCTCTGCCCATTCTTGCCCTCTCTCCCACTGCGCCTTTCACCTCATTCTTAACTCTACCCCCTGACAGCCTTCTTTTTCCCTTACCTATGCCCACTACGTCCCATCTGGTGCCTGGGCCCTGTCAAACTTGGATTCACCGTTCACCAGCCAACACCTTCAAGCCCTCCCCACGCCTCCGTCCTCACATTGCAGCTGTGCGGTGCTACTGCAGTTCTGGACCAGCCCAAGGGTCTGCCTGCTCCCATCTCTGCCGGAGCCAGCCGGCAAAAAAGTACGGGTTCCGAAGAGACAAGTGAGGATTCAAGACTTCACGCGAGGGAGTCTATTCTCTTATGGTTATTTATACAGTTTCTAGCTTCAGATTACACCGGAATACAAGAAAGACAAATCCACAAGAAAGACAAGTCCAAAGTACATACATCATGGGCAGGTCAAACAATGCCCCGGTACAACACAACACAAACTTAATCTTATTTCAGACAGACCAATAGCATCATTAGTTCTGAGAGAGTCTTAATTACTTTGAAACCTCCATGACCCCAAATCTTGTTGACTCCAGCAAAGAACAGTCAGAAGTATTCTTTTAGTAAAAATAAGGGGAAGACCTTAATGGTTCCCCACACATCTCCTCCCAGTCCCCTGAGCCTTCCACAGAGCCCAGGGATGGGGGAGAGCACTGACCAAGCACAAGAGGCCAGTCACAAAGGTTGCCTGTTATACGATCCCATGTACATGAAACGTCCAGAGGGGGCGCCTCTGTAGTGTCGAGAGGGGACTCGTGCTTGCTGAGGCTGTGGGGTGGGCAGGGAGGTGAACGAAGGTGTCAGATGGTGGCTGAGAGGTGGGGCTCCTCTTGGAGGTGATGAAATGTTCTAAAATTGAGTGGGTGGTGGGTTGCACATAATCTTAAACTCTGGGATTGTGTGATTTTTAAATTGGTGAATTGAGCCAGGCATCGTGGCACGGGCCTGTCTTTACAGCTGAGGCGGGACGATCACAAGCTTGAGGCAAACCTGGGCAACTTAGTGAGGCCATGTCTCAAAGTAAAATTAAAGGGCGGGGGGCCTGCTGGGCATGTAGCTCAGCGATACAGCACTTGTCCAGCATGCATTATAAGAATGTGGGGGGGCTTCCCCCTCCTCTTATGAAATTAAAATGTTAATATATAGAACTAAGTTGGAACGATCCTGCAAGTTTCTGCTTCTGTAACCCCGCTTGCTAATATAGAATTAGGTCAGAGTAAAGACTTGTGAGTTCCTGCTTGTAACTGCCTGCTCAGGTCCTCGCTTCTGTAATCCTGCTTACGCCCCATTTGCTTTAATGCTAAAAGTTGTTTTAATCTAAAAACCTGGTTTGCTGTTAGAAATTGTCTTAAGGTTAGACTTGTCTTTTAAGATTCTTGTTTTGATGTTAGGAGTCGTTTCTTTAAAGTTTGAAATATTTTTAAAATATTATAAAGTGTTTTAGAGAGTAAAGCTATTTTTCTCGGAAGTGAGTTCTAAGCCCGCCACAGCCTTATCTATAAGAAAATACCTGGCCCTCATGGGCCGAGCTAAAGGTTACCATAGTAACCAAGCCTAAGAGAGATAGACATGTAGAAAGGCTGTCCTTTAAAACCATTTGCTGTGATTCAAGTGTGTGTGTGCTTGCTTTTAAAATCATTGGTTGTACTTGTTCACCTTATTTGATTGGTTGTACCCTAATTTTGGCGGGCCATGACATGTGTGACCACTCCCTTCTGGGGCTATAAATTTGGACCCTGAAGTAGGCTCTGGGTTGACTCTGACCACATCCTTCCGTCAGTAAGGCTGAACGTTGGCTCGGCCAGGGCACTCCCTGGTAGTCATTCAGACAGTTCCTTTAACGACAGTTAGGCTTGCGAAAGAGTTCCGACCACTGGCTTGCCAGTAAGAGCTGCAGCACAATAAACCCTGCGTGTGATTTACATCCTTGGCGAGTTCTTCGTTATTTGGGTAAGGGGGCGACTCTCAGACCCTAACAGTGTGAGGCCCAGGGGTTAATCCTAATAGCCCCCAAAAAAATGTAAATTGTATGACATGTGAACCCTAGCTCAATAAAGCTGCATTTAAAAAGTGCTGGTGGCCGGCCGTTGTGGCGCACGCTTGTAATCCCCACGCTTGGGAGGCGGAGACAGGAGGATCGCGCAGGTTCGAAGCCAGCCACGCTGGCTTAAGAGACACTTTTTCCAAAAATAAAAAAAGTATAAAATAGGTCTGGGAGTGTAGCCTGAGAGTAGAAGGGCTTCCAGGAACCCCAGTACCACCAAAAATAAATAAATTAATTAATTTTAAAAAGTGTTGGTGACATCAGCAGAATAGAGGACTAGGAAGCTCCAAGTGCTTGTCTCAAAAATAGAAACATAGCCGGGCGTGGTGGCGCACGCTTGTAATCCCTGCGCTTGGGAGGCGGAGACAGGAGGATCGCGCAGGTTCGAAGCCAGCCAAGCTGGCTTAAGAGACCCTGTTTCCAAATAAAAATATAAAATAGGTCTGGGAGTGTAGCCCGGAGGTAGAAGGGTTTCCAGGAACCCCAGTACCACCAAATAAAAAAAAAGAAGTAGAAACATAAATGCACGTATGCACACGCGCACGCACATGCGCGCACACGCGCACACACACGCACACGTGCACACACACACGCACACACACACACACTCATCATGCTCACCATACACCATGGATCAAAGATCTAGCTGTAAGAGCTAAAAACTATGAAACTTTTAGAAGAAAACACAGGGAGAAACCTTCATGACATTGGACTTGGCAATTATTTTTATGACTATATGATAAAATCACAAGAAATAAAAATAAATAGATTAGACACCACCATAGTTTAACCTCACTCTCCTTTCAGAGATAATCCAATCTCTGCTTCTCCCCATGTCCGTGTGTGTGTGTGTGTGTGTGTGTGTGTGTGTGTGTTTTACTGGGGTTGGAACCCAGGGATGTTCTACCACTGAGCTACACCTCCAGCAATATTTTATTTTGAAACAGGGTCTCATTAAATTGTGGAGGGCCTCACTAAGTTGCTGAGGCTGGCCACAGACCTGTAATCCTCTCGACTCGGCCTCCCAAGTACTGGGATCACAAGCATGTGCTACTATACCCGGCTTCTCCCCACATTTCTAAGAATGGTAGGAAACAAGGATTCTTATGGAAGAGATACTGAGGATCCCAGAGAGGACAGAAACTTGCTACGACTGTCTGCAGTAAGGCCAGTTTGAAGTCAGGCCTTTAATCCAGCAGACAGAAATGCACCAGGGCATCCATTCTGGCACCAGGGCATCCATTCTGGGGAGAGTTAGAGAAACAGCTCATCAGCTGATGCCTAAGGCCAACACCTAGAAATGCCGCCAATAGCATCCTCCAATCACGTTAGAGAAACAGAAAATGCCACCCTTCGCTCTCATGGCCAGGGCTCCCGAGACCGAGCTCCCATCTCTAAATCTCTCTTTCTCTCTGGCTTATAGAAAGTCAAGCCTCACCTCAGAGAAGAGTCAGTCACTAACCGACGGCAAAGAGGGCGGTCGCTTACCCAGAGCGGAGCCGGAAGTGCGGGCTGGTGGCTGCTGGGCAGTGAGAATCCCCGGGGTGGTTTCTGAGCTGGAGAAGGTGTGAAGGAAGTTCTCTCCAGATGCCCCACAGCCAGGGCCCTTCAGGCAGTCGGGGCTGCTGGTGTTGAGGGTCTGAGAGCACTGGAGACGGTTCCTGGAGCACAGGAGAGGGGGCGGCAGTTGGCCGTTGGGGAGGCAGTTGGAGAAAGTTCCAGGGAAGTTCCAGAGAGGAGCAAAAAGCATGGATGGAGGCTTTTCCAGCTTTCCTCTTTCCAAGGATTCTGAAGAGCTGAGACAGGAGGATCGCGGGTTCGCGGCCAGACTCAGCTACTTAGTGAGGCTCCCCACAACTTAGTGAGACCCTGTTTCAAAATAAAGAATATAAAATAGGGCTGGGGGTGTAGCTCAGAGGTAGAATGCCCCTGGGTTCCATCCCCAGTCCTTCCCCCCCTCCCCCCCCCAAAAAAAAGAGCAGAAATGGCAAGACAGTTCTTTTTCATTCCTATACTTTTCAAGGTTCCCAGTGAGGCAGGCTGGAGCACCAGAGACACACGGGGAGGGAGCTGCAGACAGGTGCAGAGGGCTCCAAGACAAACCATGGGGACCAGTGTCCGGGGACCCGGGTCCAGCATTTGAGCACAAGAGGCACGTGGTCATGGGCAGCAGACCTTCCTGTGGAAGGGCGGAGCCCACGAAAGAATGGGGAAGAGCAAAACAACAAATAATATAAAACAAAGGAATGAGTAGAAGAGAATCAAACAAGCTGGGTGTCGTGGCACACATCCGTAATCCCAGTACTTGAGAGACTGAGACAGGAGGAACACAGGTTCAAGGCTAGCCTCAGCAACCTAGTGAGACACTATTTCAAAACAAAACAATAAAGAAACGCTGTTTAAATGCAAAAAATATAGCAAATCATTCATTTTCTCAAGTAATTTCTTTTTTTAAAAGGTGATGCACTTTATTTTATTTATTTATTTTTGTGGTACTGAGTGTGGAACCCAGGGGCTTTTCTACTTCCGGGCTATACTCCCAGATCTATTTTATACTTTATTTGGAAACAGGGTCTCACTAAGTAGCTGAGGCTGGATTCGAACCTGTGCAATCCTCCTGTTTCAGCCTCCCAAGTACTGGGTTTACAAGCGTGTGCCACCATGCCCATTTCATTTTTTTTATGGATGAAAATCAAATTCATTTTACTAAGGCAAAGCTATAGGAACTGATAGCAAATCAGTGGCTGGCAGGGGGGATGTGGACAGGGGCCAACTGCAGAGGCAGAATGAGCGAATGTGACGGAAATGTTGTGAATTACGACTATGGCGATAGGAACAACAATACAGACTTATCAATAAAACATAGCTGTCTTTCTTCTTTCTTAGCTGTTTCTTTTCCTTTTTCTCTCCCTTTTCTTTCTTTCTTTTTTTTTTTTTTTTTTTTGGTACTAGGTATTGAACCCAGAGGCATCCTACCTCTGAGCTATGCCCCCAGCCTTTTTAATTTTTAAACAGATTCTCACTAAGTTGCTGAGACTGGCCTGGAACCTGTGATCCTCCTGTCTCAGCCTCCCAAGTACGGGATTACTCATGTGTGCGACCATGTCTAGGTTTCTTAGTCCTATTTAAAGGAAGGAAAGAAGGAAGGAGGAGGAGGAGGAGGAGGAGGAGGAGGAGGAGGAGGAGGAGGAGAGCTGGGCGTGGTAGCACACATTTGTAATCCCCACATTTGGGAGGCTGAGACAGGAGGATCACAGGTTCCAGGCCAGCCTCAGCTACTTAGGCCCTTTGCAACTCAGTGAGACCCTGTTTCAAAATAAAGAATAAAAAACAGGGCTGGGGATGTAGCTTGGAGGTAGAATGCCCCTGGGTTCCATCCCCAGTAATGCAAATTAAATAATTAATTAATTAATTAAAGAGGAGGAGGAGCTATGAACTCTACCTGAATTCCTCTGCCTTCCTTCCAACAGACGGCAAAGTCATCCTTCAGGCCTCTGCCTCCTCCCACCCTCACTCAGCCCATTAGTTCTTCTTTCCCTTCTGTGTGTCTTTAATCCCTCCTTTTGGACTGACTTCTTCCTACTTAGCACTAAGCCTTCCAGCTTTAAGAGCTCTTTCCAACGGGGGCTGAGATTCGCCACGCCGGCGCCCCCTCCTGGACAGAGGCGTTCGTGCTCCCGTGCCTGTTAGTGACCGCCAGCTCCCAGCTCAGTCTCTCTCTGGGAATTGCTAGGGAGAGGGAGGTGCCTGGTCAAAAGCGACACCTATTCTCTAGGACAGGCCACAGCCAAGGACTCTTTAGTGAGAGGGTATTTTAAGGGCAGATGGGTGAACCGGGAGTGGTGGTGCATGCCTATAATCCCAGGTTTGGGACGCTGAGAAAGAAGAATCACAGATTTGAGGCTAGCTAGTGAGACCCTGTAAATAAATAAATAAATAAATAAATAAATAAATAAATAAATAAATAGAGCTTGGGGTGTAGCTCAGAGGTAGAATGTCCCTGGGTTCGCTGAGAAAGAAGAATCACAGATTTGAGGCTAGCTAGTGAGACCCTGTAAATAAATAAATAAATAAATAAATAAATAGAGCTCAGGTTGTAGCTCAGAGGTAAAATGTCCCTGGGTTCAATCCCAGTACCAAAAAAAAAAAAAAAAAAAAAAAAAAAAAAGCTGATGGACAGGTACGGTGGCACATACCTATAATCTCAGTACTTGAGAGGCTGAGACAGGAGGATCACAGGTTTGAGGCCAGCCTCAAGGGCTGGCTTATCCTCTAGCCCAGCGCTGAGGGCTCACAATACTTCTAGGGGGTCCACAGAAATGTCTCCATGTCAGCCGGGAGTTGCAGCGCACACCTGTAATCCCAGTACTTGGGAGGCTGCGTTAGGAGGATCACAGGTTCAAGGATAGCCTCTGCAAGTGGTGAGACTCTCATCAACCGAGTAAGACATTGTTTCAAAATAAAAACAAAAAAATAGGGCTGAGCATATAGTTTAGAGGTAGAATGTCCCTGTGTTCAATTCCTAATGAACGGGAAAAAAGCAACAAAGAAAAAAAGAAAGAGTAAGTCTCCATGTCTTTTAAAATCAAAATAAATAAATAAGCCTGGTGTACTGATGCATGCAGGAAAGCCAAGCATCAGGAGGCTAGGGGAGGAAAATCACAAGTTCAAGGCCCTCTAGTCAACTTCACAAGACCCCGTCTTTAAAGGGGGAAGGGAGCCAGGCCTGGTAGCTCACGCCCATAATTCTAGCACTTGGGAGGCTGAGTCAGGAGGATCACATGTTTGAGGACAACCTCAGCAAGTGGTGAGACTCATTAACCTAGTGAGACCCTGTTCAATCCTCAATACCGCGCACTAAAAAATAATTAAATAAAAAATAAGTACAAAGGGGGGTGGGGCTGGGATTGGGCTTAGTGATAGAGTGCCCCTGGGTTCAATCCCCAGTAAAACACATACACACAGAAAAAAATTAAAATGAACATAATCCAGCCGGGCGTGGTAGCGCATGCTTGTAATCCCAGTATTTGGGAGGCTGAGACTGGAGGATCTCAGTTCGAGGACAGCTTCAGCTACTTAGTGAGGCCCTCTGCAACTTAGTGAGACCCCATTTCAAATTAAAAAAAAAAAAAAAGCCGGGCGTGGTGGCACACACTTGCAATCCCACAATTTGGGAGGCTGAGACCAGAGGATCGCGGTTTGCCGACAGCCTCAGCTACTTAGTGAGGCCCTCTGCAACTCAGTGAGACCCTGTTTCAAAATAAAGAATAAAAAAATTGGGCAGGGGGTGTAGCTTGGAAGTCAAATTCCTCTGGGTTCCATCCCCAGACCTGCAAAAATAAAAAAATAAAAAATAAATAGGACAGGGTGTGGAGCTCGGAGGTCGAATGCCCCTGGATTCCATCCTCAGACCCACACACACACACACAAAAGCATAATCCAGATTTAGGATTCTGAGTTCTTTTTTATACCAAATTCATTTTTATACCAAATGCAGTCATCGAACAACGTGTGTGTGTGTGTGTGTGTGTGTGTGCTGAGCACTGAACCCAGAGGCTTTCTACTCTGAGTTATATCCCCAGCCCAATTTTTTATTCTTTTATTTTGAAACAAAATCTCACTAAGTAGCAGAGTGCCTAAGTAGCTGAGGCTGGCCATGAACCCCGATCCTCCTGTCTCAGCCTTCCAAGTACCATCGAACAAATTTTTACGTCTTTATTTAGTTAGTTTTTAGTGGAGGAAGCAACCCACAAAGTCCAGAGAGCTCAGGGCCCACCAAAGTTAGCCCTGCAACCATTTCTCAGAGCTGGAACTGTTCTCCATTTCTGCAGCTCTGGCCCTCCCCCGGGCGTCGGGCGCTCCTGCTGGGCCCACCTTCAAGGTAACCAGAGAGATCTGAGCTGCTCGCTGCCTCCCCGGCACCAAAGCACAGATTGCTGGGCCCCGGCCCAGGCTTGCTAATTAGGCAGAGTCGAGGCAGGGCCCACCCTTTGCTCTCCTGCCCTGATATCGCTGGTGAGCTTGAGACCCTCTGGCATTGCTGTCAGGTCGGAGTGCAAGCTTTTTGCAAGGCCCTTAGCGACATGGCCTCTGTCTCCCCTACCAGCTGCATCCTGCCTGCCTGTCCAAATGTCTGCCAGCCTATTCTGCAGTAGTTTCAGGTTTCCATGGAGGCCGGACTCCATCTGGCCTCCAGGCCTGTGCACAAGTCTGGACAGTCTGCAGCCCTCGCTTGCCTGCCCTGACCTGGCGGGCGCCTTTGCGCCCAGCTTCCCAAGGCACTTCTTCAGCAAGGTCAGCTTGATCCTGCACCCGGAGCCAAGACTGTGCCTCCATGCCTCCCCCAGCCTGTGCTCAGTTTCTGTGCCTGTGTGTCCTGAGCTCTACCTACATGCTTCCCAGGCCCCCTTCCTAAACTCTGAGTCCTGGAGGGCAAGGAGTGAGTCTTCTCCAATTTGTGCCCGCCGACCCCTTAAGGAGCCAGGAAGATAAGGGCTGGGAGGGAGGCAGCTCTCCCGCCCCTAGATCACACTCCAGGCTGAGGGTAGAACCAAGAGTGAAAGGAAGACAGGCGTGGTGGCTCACACCTGTAATTCCAGTACTGGGGAGGCTGAGACAGGAGGATCACAGGTTTGAGGACAGCCTCAACAAGTAGTAAGACCCTTATCAACCTAGAGAGACCCTGTTTCAAAACAAAAAATAAAAACCGAGCTGGATGTGTAGCTTGGAGGTAGACTGCCCCTGAGTTCCATCCCGAGTACCAAAAAACAAAAACAAATAAATAAATAAAAGGAAGCTGCATCTCTGGGAAGTGCTAGGCCACAGGGACCACCCCCTCCTGTCCCCTGACACCCTGCAGCCAGGAGCCACAGCCTCCTCCAGCTGACAGTCCTGTCCCTCTCTGCCCTCCAGGGCCCATCACTTGCGTGAGATGAAACCCACCCCACGCACCACCCTTGCAGGGAGGGAGTCACCTGACCCCTCCCAGGGCGCCAGCCAGCCCGGAGTCACGTGACCACTTAGGCATGCATGACAGGCTCCCAGAGTTGCCTCGAGGGGTGACCTTGCCTCCAGAAGGGACCCCAGCTCCTCCCTGGCCACTTGCCTGAGTGGAGGGGAGAGGCCGTGCCAAGGGGCCAGGGGCAAACTTGGTTTTCTGTGCAGATCTTTGGCCCCAGTTTCCAAGTCTGGGTTATGTAACACCTGAGGAGAACTAGGCCCCCCCTTCACCCACACCTTCACCCTTTCTGTGGAGCGTTTCACAACTGCAGCTGCCTCTCTGAGAAGGTCTATTTTGAGAGCTGTTTTCCGTTGACCTATATTAAGCGCAGTCACAAGGCAGAGGCGAGGTGCGGGTGCAGGGTGGCCTGCTGGCTGGCTGTGCCTTTTTTAGTGTCAAGGGTGAGGCAGCCACACTGGGGCCACAGCTCGAGCGCTGAGACTCAGGTGGCCCGTGGCTCTCTCACGGGGGAGGGGGGGTTATCAAAAGAAAGCCCCAGACTCCTTCACCCCAGACTCTCCCCATCCCACGCCCAGCCTCCGCCCCACTGCACAATTCGAACTGTTTTCCCCCTGAAGCCCTGCTCAAAGATGATACCAGAGTGCCAGCTGCACGGGCCAGGCAGAGATTCAGGATCCCTGGAGGCCTAGAAGCTGCCCGCCAGGCCTGGTTGAGGTCCCTCCGGGTGCAGAAATACAGAAGAGTTTTCCTCCGCCCCTCCCCTGGGAATTCCCTTTCCTGAGTTCCCAAATAAACCACGTGACCAGCATGGGGAGAGAAAAGGCTGGGCGGGTGGGGGCTGGCCCAGGGACTGTGCCCAAAGAGGTGCTGGTCAGAGTCCCCAGGGCTTCGCAGGCCTGTGGACACAGTGACCAGGTGCTTCACCCACCAAGTGCCCCCACGCGCCGGTCTTTAGCTCGGCCCCTTGGGCCTCTCTGTCATCTCCCCAGAGGCAGTCATCCCAGTCCATGGTCCAAATGTCTGTTCCCAGGCTGCTGACCCCAAAACCTACATCTCCAGCACCTCCTCTCTCCAGAGAGTCCAGCTCATGTCTCCAAACTGTTGTCCCGCTGACCCACCACACCCAGAAAATCCCAAAGCAGAACCCATGTGGCCTGCACCCTGAGATGGCCC
>NC_137800.1:11062493-11205386 GCF_963383645.1 Muscardinus avellanarius | reverse complement strand
GAATAGAAGGAGATTTTGAACTAATAAAATCGGTTCCAGACTGTACACCAAGGAGTGTGTCCTCTGGAATCCAGCTGTGTGCAGGTGAAGATGCGTGTGCCCCGCACTGGCAAGCTCAGTTCCCTTGCTCAAGCCCCTGGTCCCGGGTCACCCAGACAAGGAGGAGTCAAGGCGCTCACATCTCGTAGCCTTTGGGGTCCAAGTGACTCCTAGGCTTCTCATGTTCCAGAAATGCCCACATGATCCCCCAGGCCTGAGCCCTTTAGGAAAATATCCCAGGACAAGAGAAGCAACGTACAAAGGGCCAGACACCAAATGTTCAGAACAAAATGGCGAGGCAGGACTGTGGCTGAATTACCCCGAGCCCGCGTTCTCTGCTTTTCCAACAATGACCACAGTGTCTGACACGTGGCAAGAGAAAGTGCCATGGCCGCTGCTTTGAATTGGACGAGGAACCTAGACTGAGTCTCTCTTCCAATCTGAGATGAGCTTTCATTCACAATCAAGAAGAGCTGCCTGGCTTGGGAGGCTGAGACAGGAGGATCACAGGTTCGAGGCCAGCATCAGCAATGCAGTGAGATTCTTGGTAACCCGTTTCAGAATTTTAAAAGGGCCTTGGGGTGTGGCTCAGAGGTAGAATTCCCCTGGGTTCAATATCCACTACCCCCCTCAATAAAGGAAACTGTCTGGCAATATTCTGACCTACGCTGAGTGTGTTTTGAGCGCGACCCCCAGGAGAAAACCCATAGTCCTAGCCCAACGTTGTACTCATTTCAGGTCTTCAGCGTAACTGACCAGGTGACTGAAAGAGTAAAGTTTAACAAGATAAAAAAAATGTTTTTAAAATGAAATGAAATTCATAAATATCATTTGGAAAATTATCTGAGCAGCTCAAATTACACATCACCATGGATTAAGGATTAAGAAGATGTTCTTTCTTCTTTCTTCTTTCTTTCTTTTTTTCCTTTTTGGTGGTTGGTATAGAACCCAGGGACATTCTACCCCTGAACATGTTCTCACTAAGTTGCTGAGGCTGGCCTCAAATCTGCGATCCTCCTGTCTCAGCCTCCCTGGTGCTACTGGAATTCAGGCATGTGCTACCACCCCCAGCTGCTTTTTCATTATATTATTGACTTCATTGATACCAGACAAGGAAACAGTAAAAGGCACTAGAAGAACTAAGGAGTTTTTTTAATTGTGAGAGCTACACATTATCTGCAAATTTGGTGAATCATTACCAAAAGTGGAACCAGAGGTAAAGTACACTACAGAAAATAATTCAGCTATAAAGGAATATTTTTATAAACTGAATCAAAGATAGTGGGACAGATAATAACTTAGAGTGTTTCAACTCTTTCATTAAGTTCCAGGGAGCTAAGTATACCAATATATACCTATGCATTTTACCCACTTAAGAAAATCCTTTATTTTAACTCAAATGTGGACTCTCCTTATTGAGGGTTAGTTTTGTATTTTTTTTTTCATTTGGGGGATTTACTGGAAATTGAAGCCAGGTGTGCTCTACCTCTATGCTATACCCCCAGCTTTTTATATTTTTTATTTTGAAACAGGGTCTCACTAAGTGGCTGAGGCCGGCATCAAACCCGCAATCCTCTTGTCTCAGCCTCCCAAGTTCTGGAATTGCTGGTGTGCAACACCACGCCCAGCTGTGGACCCTCTCCTTAACAGAATTTCTTAGAGCAAATTAATTCCCATCAACCTAAGGCCATTTTGCTGCCAGTGTGCCTATATTCCAAAGAACATCCCCTTCCTTCGATTTTACCATTTTCCACCACTTCCTTCCATCGATGGCTGCAGTGCCAGTTCAAGACTAACAAAAACTAGGACTCCCCACTCACTGACACTTCAAAACGCCGCGAGTCTCTCAAGTAGAGCTGATACACTCTCCCAAGTCGCAGCAGCTCGCAAAAGCATCGGCACTGACAAAGAGCGTGCGTGCTTCCCAGCCACTTTAGAAATATGAAATGTGATATAAATACTTAATCTTTTTTAATGACATGTGACACCCTTGCTATTTTTACTACCTGTCTAGCAAGAACCCACGCACATTTCTCTAAAATAACTGAGTTACCAGCCAAGGAGAAATCACCCGAGATATTGAAGGCCACAGTTGGATCTCAGAGGCAATAGATGATCTGAACCCTTGACGAGTGTCCTTGTCACCCGGGAAGGGGCTGATCCCTTGAAAAAAGCCACTAGTGCGTAGGCTGCCCTCTGGACCTCCTCTCGAGCCAGAAGTTCAGGCCTCCCACAACTCTCCTCAACAAGCACAGTCACCAAAGGACGTTCCCCTCTTTTCTCCCTCTCTGTGCAAATCAGCATAAAGTAGATTCAGTGTATGATTTAAACCGAAGCACAGCAGCGATTAAAATCAAAAGGGCAATCAATGAAATTGACCAGCACCTGCGATTCCCAGCAGGAAGCGTATATGGCACCCAAGACGAGAATTTTCCTTTGGGATCCAAAAGGTCAAAATCAAATGTTTCCTACGTATTGCTTGGAAGAGATCAACAAAAAAAGGAAGAAAGAAGTCCTCGTCTTTTTTCCTCCCCTGACTTTCAGTCTCCCACAGTCACCAAACATTAATTGGCCATTGGCCGCGTATGTAAAAAGCTGGAATGCACTGATCGATCATCCTGCCATGGCCCCCAGTTCACTGTGCTCTGTAAGCAGCTGTTGCTGTATTCAGCCTTCATGGACGTGAGGAGGAGCACAGCGTGAAGAGAATTCAAGAGCGCCGGCGCCCCGGTTGGCACGAGGGCAAGCTACGCACCTGGAGAGACGCGAGCTCTGGCCTTCGCAAGCTCGCTCTTTGGCTTTGCTGGACAAAGATCTCCAGTGAATGTCCTGGGGGATTCTGACCAGGTGATTGGGAAGCCAAAACCTAAACTTCAGCAAACTGAACCAAATAGCCATGCAAGAGCGAGAAAAAGATGAGAAGGCTCAAACCCCCCATTTTCCCCGAGTCTAGGAAATCATAGCTCTGATGCTCTCGGATCCCAGTTATTTCAAGACATCTACTTGTAAGGTATTTATGTTACTTGCTATTGTTCCACACACCAGTGGAGGGAGGGAAGGACAGAAGGGAGGGTAAGTTAGCATTAAGAAAGGGTCTTTGAGCCAGGAGGGGTGTGGCCATGCATACCTTTAATCCCAGTACTCGGGAGGATGAAACTGAAGGATCACAAGGTCCAGGCCACCCTCGGCAACTTACCAAGACCCTCAACAACTTAGTTTCTTGTGTGTGTGCGTGCATGCATGTGTGTGTGTGTGTGTGTTACTAGGGATTGAGCCCAAGGGCATTCTAACTGTAAGCCACACTCCCAGCACCTTTTTATTTTTTGGGTTTTTTTGGGCGGACGAATCCAGACCCAAATCATCACAGTGGCTTCATCCCTGCTGGTGATAAGAGGAAGTGACATGTGTCTCTTCCAGATTTGGGATTGGAAAAAAATAAAAGAAAAATGTGTGTTTTCTCCTCTTCCTGTTGATTGGAGTATGACATCCAATCCTGCCCATGAGGATGAGGTTCTTGCTTTAGTATACAACAAAGAAATAAGTTTCAAGGATGCCAGACTCCAAAATGATGGCACAGAACACAACGGGCCACTGAAACCCAACATCAGTACAGGAAAGAAGAGTAAGTTTCTTGGTTGTCTTGGCCAGTGTGATATTGGCCTTTCGTTACATCAGCTTACCTTCTTCGTCTAACTAACCAAAATCTCATGTGCTCTTTGAGAAAGTAGTCTCATCATCCCATGAGAGGTAAGCAAATGAGAGCCAAGGGCAGTCCAAGGTCATCTGGCCTGCCCGTGCTGTCCTGTCCAGAGACCCGGAGCCCAGGTCTCTGTCCCCCATGACTTTGTCATTTCTTAATCCTGAGGCTGAGGACTGTTCAGATGAGGTGTTGACAAAGGTTTAATGGGGTTGGGTTCTACGTTTCAAATACAGACTCATGATCCTTGATTTTAAATTAAGCTGCACATCACAAGTAGATTTTATAATTATTGCTATTATACATGTGTTACCTCTATAAGATTTCCAAGGAGCAGTGGAAGATGTAATTGCAACACAGAGGTCTTGAATCCAGGGCAGAAATGTTTGGCATTGGGGGTAATTTACACCCATAATGTAATTTTAAAAGGAGGCAATTTGCATACAGATTTGCATATTACAGTATTTTTTATGATTATAAAAATCAAAAAATCAAAAAGTTCTAACATGGGTAGGTTTCTGAGTGTTCTGACAATTAGTATTTTAGACAAATGGCGTTGGGAAAGAGGGCTTTCTAATTCTTTCCTGGAACCTTAGAGGTTTGCCAAAAAAATAATAAGCTGTCTGTCAGATAGTTTAATGCAAAGCGTACTGTGATAACTGTTTCTATCCCCACTATATTTTTTGCTGAAATATATTTATAATTTTTCTCTGATTTTCACCTATCAATAGAATCTGCCTACAAATAAAAAATTTGAAAGGCATAAACCTAAGCACTTGGAACTAAGGATCTAGGTGTTACATTAACAAGAAAATTAGGTCTCAGGGTTGTCAAAAAAGTCATGAATTATACAGATGAAAAGAACAGTAGGGTATAAAAGAACACATGGGTTGGAATGGAGCCCTTCCTGTGACTCAAACATCCGCAGACAGGTGCATTAACTCTCTCTGTCCATTTTCTGGTTTGTTGATGTTTTGTACTGGGGGTTAAAACCAGGAACTTTCTACCTCCATGATACACTCCCGGCCCTATTTTTTTTTTTTTTTTGAAACAGAGTCTCACTAAGTTCCTGAAGCTGGTCTCAAACTTAAGATCCTCCTGTCTCCGCCTTCCAAGTACTAGGAGGCCTGGGAATACAGCTGTGTGCCACCATGAGTGGCTTCCTTTTTCTGTTCTAGGTAAGTACCAGGCTTCTGCCTCTGCAACTTAGTGAGATTCTGTTTCAAATAAAAAAATAAAATAGGGGGACTTCCCACTCGGGACCCACTCCCCTTTTGGGGAGCTGTTCTCTCTCTCGCAGGTCGTGTTGGCCCTGAGAGAAGGCAGAGTGCATCTGAAGGCACGTGGCTCGGGCAACTCTCGAGTAGTGACCTGAAGGCCTCTGCTGGACATCATGGCTGACCAGGCCCCTAGGGGTGACCTGCACCTCTTTCCTGGCAGATCGTGTGGACTCTGGGAGAAAGTAGTTTGCAACTGATGGGCACTTGGCTCGGGCGACACTTGGGTAGTGACCCTGAAGGCAGCTACTGGACCCCGGAGTTCCGACCGCCCCTATGGGGTGTTTGGCCACTTTTCTCTATTCCCTTCTGGTAGATTGTGTGGACGGTGGAAGAAAGCAGCCTGCACCTGAAGGCAATTCGGCTTGGGCTACTCTCAAGTATTGTCCTGAAGGCAGCTGCTGGACCCAGAGTCCCAGCCCCTTTGGGGTGTTCAGCCACCCTTGCCCCATTCCCTGCTGCTTCCAATAAACCTTTTACTCCCCTTCAAAAAAAAATAATAATAATAAATAAAAAATAAAATAGATCTGGGGCTGTAGCTCAGAGGTAGAATGCCCCTGAGTTCAATCCTCAGTAACACACACACACACACACACACACACACACACACACACACGAGTTACATGTTCTCTTCTTTCAAAGTCAAGTACTAGGACTGCAGGCGTGCACCATCATGCCAAGCCACAAGAAACTTCTAAGGGGAAAAGAAAAGGGAATCCTACTAAATACATTCACATACTCAGTCATATTGCAACATAAATTGTTTGTTACCTTGTCATTGAAGCAGTCACTTGAAATTAAGTGAAAAAAAGAAAGAGAGAGAGAGGAAGGGAGGGAGGGAGGGAGGGAGTGGGGGGGGAGGGAGGGAGAAAGGAAGAGTCCATTATGACTAAACAGGATTGGAACCATCTTGTTTGGAACATTTTGCTGCCCAGCCTGGTGGGCTGCAGCACACCAATGTGCCTGTCTTTTGCCCTTGGTAAATTCTTGACTTTCTGGCAAGTTTTTAAGTTCTTCATGAAAGAGTTAGGCAGTATACTTCTCTTTAGGTATCCATGGTACATGCCCAGAACAGTACCAACCACTCAGGGGGTAAGGTCAGTAATTATTAATAATTGCCATTAATATTAATAGTAATAACCATTCACTAAGCACTGTGAATGCCACTAAGCACCATACATGCACTACTTCATTCAATCCTTATAAATCACATTATAAATCTGGGCATGGCCGCTCAGGCCTGTGATCCCAGTAGGTGGAAGGCTGAGACAGGGGGATCACAGGTTGGAGAACAGCCTCAGAGACTTAGCGAGACACTGTTTCAAAATAAAAAATAAAAAGGGCTGGGGAAAGAAGAATTCAAATGTAGAATATCTCCGGTTTCCAAAAAAAATCACATTATGAAGTAGGTATTTTTCTATCACTGTTTTACAAATGAAGAAAATGAAGTTTTGAGTGGTTAGAATATGAGTCGTAAGAGCTGGGCGTGGTGGCCCACACCTGTAACCCCAGGACTTGGGAGGCTGAGACCGAGGATCACAGGTGCGTGGCCAGCCTCAGCAACTTAGGCCCTCTACAACTTAGTGAGATTCTGTGTCAAAATAAAAAAAAAAATTAAAGGGCTGGGAGGGGTGGCTCAGAGGTAGAATGCCCCTGGGTTCAATCCCCAGTACCACAAAAGAAAAAAGAAGGAAGGAAGGAAGGAAGGCAGGAAGGAAGGCAGGCAGGCAGGCAGAAAAAGAAGGAAGGAAGGAAGGAAGGAAGGAAGGAAAAAAGAAGGAAGGAAGGGAGGGAGGAAGGAAGGCAGGCAGGCATGCATGCATGCATGCATGCATACATCAAGAAGCTTAACATCTAGCCAGAAATATTAGGTCTATTTGAATAAAATAATTATTTTAAAGTATTTTATATGAGTAAGTATGTCACTGTGTGAATCGGGCTTCTAGTAATAAAGCGTGAAGGAGAGTGAAGCCTCTCTCTATCAAACAAGGAGCCTCGACCACTTGGAAGATGGTTCTCCTGGTCACTACACATGCACGCACGCATGCACACAAGCCAGCATGCACAGATTGCAGCTGTTCAACGCCTAAACTTTGTTTTCCCCCCGTACTTTGTATATCGTGGGGTGTGTTAAACGGAAGGTCCCCAGCGCTGAAGATGACGTTCCCATCCTACTCCCCAAACCTGTGAACATCCTGCTTTACATGGTAAAGGAGACTGCAGATGTGACCAGGGGAAGGGTCCTGTTGTGAGCTGAACATGTCCCCTCAAAATTCATTAGCTTAGCCAGGCGTGGTGGCGCACGCTTGTAATCCCCGGGCTTGGGAGGCGGAGACAGGAGGATTGCGCAGGTTCGAAGCCAGCCTCACTGGCTTACGAGACCCTGTTTCCAAATAAAAAAATATAAAATATAGGTCTGGGAGTGTAGCCCGGAGGTAGAAGGGTTCCATCCCCAATACCAGCAAAAAAAAAAAAAAAAAAATCATTAGCTTAATGATACACACCTGTAATCCCAGTACTTAAGAGGCTGAGATAGGAGGATAGCAGATTCAAGGCCAGCCTTAGCACCTTAGAGAGGCTTTCAGCAACTTAGTGAGAGAGACACTGTTTCCGAATAAAATAGGGCTGGTGGTATAGCTCAGAGGTAGAATACTCCTGGGTTCAATACTCAACACAAAAGAAAAAAATATTTCTTTTCTATTTACATTGAAGTTTCATTTTATTTTATTTTTTATTATTTTTAATGATACATCACTTTGGAATAAAAGACTTGAGAGGATATACAAGCACATATCATCCAATAAGCCCTCATCCAATCCCCATCCCATTCCCTCCCCCTCAAATTTTAAAAAAATTAATACACTAAAGTCCTAAGCCGCAGTGTCTGAGAGTATGACTGTATGTGGAGTAGGTCCTCTGAAGAGGTGACTAAGTTAAAACAAGGTCCTTGCGTGTGCCCTAAACCAAAGACTGCGTCCTTACCACAACAGAAAATTAGGAGCCAGGTGCGGTGAGACATGCCTGTAATCCCAGTGGTCGGGAGACTGAGACAGGAAGATCACAGAGGTTTGAGGGCAGCCTCAGCAGTCTAGCAAGACCATGACTCAAAATTTTTAAAAACAGACTGGGCTATATCTTGGAGGTAGAATGCCCCTGGGTTTGATCTCCAGTTCCCCCAAAACAAAACAAAACAGAGAATTGTAGCAAGGCACCGACAGAGGGAGCATGTGTACGACACAGGGAGATGATGGCGTGGTCAGCCAAGGAGAAGGCTGCAGGATCCACCCGCCACAAACATCATCCTCCATCTCAAACATCAGCCTCCACGTGGAAAAAGTGTGTCACGGCATTGTGTGGCAGTCCTCGTCCTAACGCGGATCCTAATATGGAAAGCCCATCCTGGGTTACCAAGAGGGTCCACCAAGCCGGGCATGGTGACTCATGACTGTAAGCCCAGTACTTGGGAGGCTGAGACGGGAGGAAGATGGCAGGTTTGCAGCCACCCTCAGCTACTTAGTGAGACCCTGTTTCCAAAAAGATCCAGCTGGGGGTGTAGCTCCGAGGTAGAGTACCCCTGAGTACAATTCCCAGTACCATAAAAATAAATAAGTAAACAAATAAAAATTATATATATATATATATATATATTTTTTTTTTTTTTTGGTGGTACTGGGGTTCCTGGAAACCCTTCTACCTCCGGGCTATACTCTCAGACCTATTTTATATTTTTATTTGGAAACAGGGTCTCCTAAACCAGCATGGCTGGCTTCGAACCTGCGTGATCCTCCTGTCTCCGCCTCCCAAGCGCGAGGATTACAAGCGTGTGCCACCAGGCCGTCAAAATAAATAATATTTTTTAAAAAGGGCTGGGGGTGTAGCAATCCCCAGTAACACACACACACACACACACACACACACACACACACACCCCTCGAGGGTCTTATAAAGGGAAGGCAGAGTAGAGAAAACAAGAGTAGGATGAAATAGAGGTGGGTGAAGAAAGATATTGAGAATAGATGAAGGGTCCACGACTGGGAGCCTCTGAGAAAGCCTCCTTCCCATGCCCCAGAGGAACACAACCCCGCCCAGTCTGGCTTTTACTCCTTGAGCCTGATTTTAAGCTTTTGACCTCCAGCCCAGTAGGATAACGAATTCCTGTTCTTTTAAGCCACCGGGTCCGTGGCATCCCAGCAGACACAGGAAGGGATGCAGGCCCACAGTGTCACACCCTGTTCTCTAAGCCCCGCCCTGTTCCATAAGCCCCGCCCTGTTCCATAAGCCCCACCTCTTCCCATAAGCCCCGCCCTTCTCCGTAGCTCCGCCTCTCCTCACCCCCTCCTTCACTCACACCTTTTAATCACATCAGGATGACTGCAATAGTCTCCACATTTATTTCTCTGCTTCCAATTCCCTCCACTCCCTCCTGCCAAAGTGATTGTTCTCAAGTCCCAGTGTGTCCACATCGCTAGCCTACTTACCCGTTTGACTGCCTCGAGCCAGCTGGGAGAGAGCGAAGGTGCTGTCCTGGCGCAGGGGCGGAGCCTCCAGGTCTCTGATGCGCTGCCCCGCCCCCCACCCGGGCTCCGGTCCCCCTCACCCCAGCGGGGGCTACCCGGTCCCCATATTGAAACCTCTTGTTGCTCGGAGCACATTGTGCTGGCCCTCACTTCTCCTCCCTAGTTAAGCCTCAAAACTCACCTGAGGGAGCAGCTGGAAAGCTCTTCCATCGTCCCCAGCTGGGTTAGTTCTCCACCGCGCCCCGGGTTCCTCTGATACACTTTGCTTCTCCTTAGCTGTGCGGGAGACAGTTCCTGGGTGAGGACGAGTCTTCGCCAGCCGAATCATCCACTAGGATCCTCTCTGCACCTGGCTCCTCACCGCCCAGCTCACCGCCCCACACTGAAGAGGCCAAGTGTTTCTTGGATGACATTTTGAGGGGAAAATGTAGAACTTCGTTCACGCAACAGTTATTTATCGGGCAGTTGCTATCAGAAAAAAAGAACGTGGAATGTGCACTCTCTGTGCGCCTTGGTGGCTGCCATTTATAATGTTATTTCTAGCGCAGAGAGAAGTTAAATGGCCAGTAGTCGTCGCACCTAACTAGACCACAAGCAATAAGGTTAGGATCTGAGCGATGGATTTCACACTTGGAAAAAAACGGAAACAATTTGGGTAAGTGGCGGTCTCCTAGGACCAGATGACGGAAACACAAAGGAGACTGGCCAACCAGAGACAGGCTCCTTGTAAAGCGATGTCGCACCCGCAATAACCAGCTGACATCTTGGCCACTGGGCAGGTGCGCCGTGCGTACATAGCCTGGCTACGAGGACCCCAGGGCAATCAAGTTTCCAGTTGTGCTGAGCACCCCAGAAGGAAGGGCCCACGTTACTCAGTCAAGAGGGAGGAGACCTAGCTTAATAGTGCTGGAGGGCTTGCAGTGGCTAAGGAAGGACTTTGCATATGAGGCATCTAGTTGCTAATCATTTTTATGTAGTCCAATCTAGGAGCCGATTGCTCCCATGACTAACACAAGATCCATGTCCCTTCCTTTCAAGGTCGACTTTTGCTCAGGAAAAATGAGAAATGAGTTTCTTTCTTGACCCTATCTGATTATGCAGAAACTAAAGTAGATTTATACAAATGAAAATAAGGGTTAGTCAGAGCACTTTATCCCATAAAAAAAAAAAATGGATTATGGCTGTCTCCAAGCAACCTATATAAATACAGTCACATAACTCTGATTTTAGTGTATAAAATAGATGATCAAGACATTCACTTAAAGTTATTCATGGCTGTCTCTTCCCCATTTCAATAGATTTAAAAGCTACTTCCTTGCCAAACATTCCATTGTAGAACTTTACTAATGAAGTTTGTGGGCCAAGTTGTTTCTGTGGCCAAAAGTAAAAATGCTTATTATTAAGCCTCTCAAAGTAGACTTAGTTTGACATCTACCCAAAAAATGTAAGTACACAATTAAAAGCTTTTCCTTTTAATTTAAATGTAAATACAGACACATTAGTAAATGAAGGATATATTAATGTAAAAATTAAAGTCTCCTAAAAACTATGCCAAAAGTGCATGTAAATGTGAATGACCAGTAGATACCATATAAATTGCTAGAGACACGATTAGGGATATTCTCCATAAAACATAAAGTGAATGAATGAGGTGTCCTCCGTATCAGCTCAAAGGAGTCGAATACATACCCTTCAAAACCACACAGAAGGTTAATTGAGGCTAAAATACAACAAAGACAAGTAACTCAAAGTCCTTGTTTTTAACATCTTTAATATAAAGCCACAAACCAAGAAATAATGTGAATCCGAGAAAATATTTAAATATTTCAATGTTTTGTTTTTATATAAATGGGAAGGCGGAGAAAGTAGCAAAAGAATGCATAATATGCTTTGGTTTTTATTTTTTTAATGTGACCTAACAATTAAACAATGAGTTGTTGCTTGTTGGTTGATTGGATGACAGTAGGGATTGAACTCAGGGGCCTTCTACCTTTAAGCTACACCCTCAGCCTTATTTTATTGTTATTTTTGTGTGTGTGTGGTATTAGGGGTGGAACCCAGGGGCTTTTCTACCTCTGGGCTATACTCCCAGACCTAATTTATATTGTATTTGGAAACAGGGTCTCACTAAGTTGTTGAGAGCCTCACTAAGTAGCTGAGGCTGGCTTCGAACCTGTGCGATCCTCCTGTCTCACCTCCCAAGCGCTGGGATTACAAGTGTGCACCACCACGCCTGGCTGTTTTATTGTTATTTTGAAGCAGGGTCTCACTAGGTTGCTAAGATTGGCCTCAACCCTGTGACCCTCCTGTCTCAGCCTCCCAAGTATGAGGATTACAGGTGTGCTCCACCATGCCGGGAACAAACAGTAAGTTTTTAAATGAGACTTAAATATGGACAGAGTGGCCTTCTGAAGACCAGGGTGAGAAATCACCCTCCAAAGCCAAGCTCCTAAAATCTCTATCCCACCACCTCCCAGCTGTGTGTGTTTGCACTTAATCTCTCTCTCTCTCTCTGCGCTCCATGGCTCTTTCTACAAAACAGGGATAATAATAGCATCATCTCAGAGAGTTATTGTGGTGATTAAATGAGATAATCCAGTCTCGGCACAGTGCCCAGCACATTGTAAGCACTTAATAAATGAAGGCATTAATTTAACTATTGCTTATTAAAAAATGATGCCTTATTTAGAAAAACTTTTTTAATGTTAACACTGCTATCAGAAATCTGAGTTCTGGGTCCAACTCCACTGTTTACTGGGTGTGTGGCCTTGGGCAAACTTCTTAATGTAATAAGTCTACAGTGAGAGTAATAATTTGTGCTCTACTCTGCTGATGCCTGATGCTCAGGCCAGAAGAGAATAACCTTGTTTTGTCTGGTTTAGTTGTTTAACTTCTTTGATATAAAGTACTGCTCACATGTAAAAACCAGACGGAATCTATAACAATGACGGCTTTGGGGTTCAGTGTACCGGCAAGTGTGAAGAAGTGTAGTATTCAGGCCTGACTGGGCCATGCTACGGATTACCATCTCCCACGGCCACAGCCTGGGTCGGGCCACAGCCTACATCTTCATGACAATTTTCTTCTCGGTATACAAGGAAAAAGAGATGCAAACAAAGAGAGAGAGAGAGAAATTAATATCAGACCAAATTAGGCACTCTTAATTTCTTAATTATTATTATTCATTGCTACAACTGTATCATACTCAATTTCAAAGACCTTTAAAATTCCTCTTTTAAAAAAGAAAATGTGAGTTGAGTACCTGGCTAGAATTTAGGTTTCATGGCATGCAATATGGCATTCCTTCTTCTAGTGACAAAAATTATATCCTCAAATATATTTTTTTATAAAACAGGACATACGACAACATAACAGAAAGGTCTCATCAATATTTAAACTAGAGGGAAAAAACAAAAAAATCTAAATTATCATCTCTCTGCATTCTGTAAATTGCTACCTTAAATATATAATGTTAACTTAAACAAAAGGGTAAATAAAATATTCATCAAAATATGATATTCTTGGCAACCTAAGAGACAAGAGAGAGCTATGATGGAGACAATTTTCAGAGGATTCTGAAAAAAAAAATACTGCTTTTCTGTCGAGATTATTAAAAAAAAAAAAAAAGAACCAGGCCTGATATAATAAGGCTGACTCATTAGATGAGACTTTTCTCATCCCTGGGTTTAGCTCTCTTCTGAAATTTGGTCCAAAGATCTCAGATCATTGATCTGCTACAGTTTTACAAAGCTCTTTTTAATTATGAGTTTCTAATAAAATAATCATGTTTCTTGCTAAGCCAGGCCTTGGTGAGCTTGAAATAAAAGATGCCATAACTATTTCCTGGCTGCATTGGTGCAAACTTATGTGTGATGCAGAGTTTTAAAAATTCAAGAGCGTCTCCTCAAGACCTGCCACTACCGAGGGAAAGTCAACGTGACCAGTTAACACGCTGAAAATGAACACAGTCGTACTTTTGCAATGCATCTGCTAAACTTTATTTTTAGAATCCCTTTTGGCGAGTCTCTATTGCTTTTTAAAAATTCCAGGTCTTCCTCTGGCTTTCCCGGAACTGATGCACAGGGACGGGGAAAAGCAGAAAATCAACCAGCTGCGTTAAAGCCGAGAGCTAAATCTTCCCCCATTAAACATAAAATGTCCAGATAGAGAACTTCAAAACTGATCAAGTTGTTGTTTAGACCACATAAAGAGAAAATGCTTTCAGTTTTTAAAATACTCCGGTAAACGTCATAAAAGATAAGGCAATGTTCAGTGTGCAAAGTACTTAGCAAGAGGAATAAACCTCATTTCAGTGGTTTAAAGTCAGAAAAGGGACAGGATTCGTTTTAATTAAAAACAATCGGGACATGCATACACAGTCCAATTTCTCCAACAAGAAATAGCCTTTTCCCCCTTGAAAATACTTTTATTTTGCTTCCAATATCTGAAACAAATGAACAGAAATCAAACCAGCTCTTAAAAGTTTGACATCCTGAGCGTCAAGTAGGTACAAGTATTACAGCATCTTCCCCCCCCCCTTATGTTCTGGTTCCAGCTGCTTCATTTTTAGCCTGCTGCATCCACAACCCCTTAAATAATTGGAAAGAAGAATCTATAAATAATTATTCATCAAGAATTTAGGAATCAGATCCGAGGCAAAAGAATTGGGGTCAAGATATCACAGTCGGCTGAGCAAGAGTGCAGATCACCCCATCTCGAAAAGGTTCTGCACGTCAGCTGAAAAGCAGGTCTTCTTTTCTGAGCCTCTAGCTTGCTTCTGGGTTCCCTCATCCCAGACTCCTTGCATTTTTGTGCACAAGATAAAAAAAAAAAAAAAAAAAAAAAGAGGGAGGAGGGGGAGAGGAAAGAAGAAAAAAATAAAAAGGAAGGAGAAAAAATGGTATTTAAAAAGAAGAAATATAAGGAAATAGAAAAAGGAGAAAGAAGACCGGCCCCTTATTTTATCTTTTCTTTTTGACCCAAGAAATAAACCCCTTATACAAAGAATATTTTCTCATTATCATTACACAGGCCCTCAAAAAAGAAAACCTCACAGTGGCCTCTCTCTTAACTTCAGAGTTAATATTTTCACTTTACGAACTAAAGATACATAGGTTGGAACACAATCTGTACTTCTTTATAAGATGATTCAAAACAGACGCTAGCTTAGAAAACAAATCTAAAGATAATTTCATTAAACTCTTAAATATCTAAATCATACATGTAACTTCCCTGCTTAGGGTAAATTACCAAAGTATCATAGTAAACCCAATTCCATCAGTGCAGTGTTGCCAAGTCAGATTCACTTCCATGCTTATTTTCTCTCTCATTAATATTTTAAGAAGGTTTGATAGCCTTAGTATCATTATGGTTTTTTAAAGTATACAAAAACGTTCTTTCTCTGAAAAATGTTAAAATGGTGAATGTTTTTTAAAAAAATATAAGAAAAATGTCCGATCTAGCTCTTTGTTAAAAGTTTTTATGCTAAATTCATTGATGGCTTAACCTTCAAATCACCTTCAGAAGTATCAAAGTGAGAGCACCCGAGATAAAGTGTAACATTGTGCTAATCTTCTTTCCGCCATGGGGACATTTTCTCATTAAGAAGGTGACCTCTGAAATTTTCTGTATCATCCTGTAGGGCCCAGACCAAACAATACTTCAGGTGACACTGAAATTAAAATGTTAAGATGTAGGCACCAGATTTCACTTGAGTCATTGCCCTTGCTTTTGTTTATACGCAACGCTTTCCTTCCTCTGTAACCAGTTGGAAGCTTAACAATTTTTGAGCTAGTTTAGATTCAAGGCAAAACAGGCTAATTGTGAAATTAGACATGTGTTTTTCTGTAAATGTCTCCCCGTAGAGTCATCTCATTGCCAAAGCCCTACAGAAAACTAACAGCTGAAGCCTGCCGGTAACCATGTGCTCTCCTCGCAGAGAGGGCTCTGAATGAATGCAACAAGAAACTGCCAAGGGTTTTTATCTACTTTAATAAAAGCAGGAAGCAATGCATACCTAAAGTATAAAACTGCTGTGTAATTAGCAGGTTAGCCTTATATCTAGATAGCATTCTGCCGAGCCCAACCCTGAGGTCCGGCACTTTACAGAAGAAGGGATTTTCTTTCTTTTCTTTTGTTTGTCCATATGAAACCAGAAAATTCTCCTTTTTACAATATTCACAAGTCAGTTCCCCCCACCATTCTGTCACCTGTTTGTCTTAACAACTTGAGACACAGGCTCTGATTGCCAGACAGATAACCCTCCGTCAGCAAACCCTGCAGCCACCCGGGCTGCAGGCTGCAGTGCTGCGGTTCCTCATTAATGAACCAGAAGTAACTCTCCAAATTAACCCCTTCTTTTAAAAATATCCTTTCTCTTTTAATGCAGATGGAAGCAGAGAGCTTATAAAAAACATTTAAATAAAGCTTCTAGAAAGCCAAGCCTTTCCTGATTACTTACTAATTAATAATGATGAGCACATTGTTTAATAAAATAGTCACAAGAGAAGCACAACTGTAAAAATAAATAAATAAATAAATAAATAAATAAATAAACTATTTAAGTATTTAAATCCGGAGCCTACTTTTTACAAGCACCCACTGTGCCTCGTGGCCCCAGAACTCTCCTAAGTCCTGTATCCTGTCCTTCACGTTGACTTTTAGTATTCTCAACTTTTTTTTAACCCTGAATTCCCCCCCCCAAAACCTTTATCTAAAATAAGGAGCCATTTTAACATTTAGGAGTACACCTAACAGCAGAAAGTCTATGGAGAGTCTTTGTTAAAACAAACATGTTCAAAGATATGGAAGATCTATTCTGAAGCAGTGGTTAAAGTCTAAACCGGGAAAGAGATTGATCTGTAAATGGGGGGGACATCCAGTTTTATTCAAGGTTGTGAATCTGGCAACTTTTAAGTTGATTTCACATGAATTCAGACGCCCTCCATCCCTGCAGCAGTACAGAAGACGTATTGGCAAGACGTATTGGCCCGAGAGATGACAAGGTAATTGTTTCTGTTCCAACTTATCATAAACTGTATTTCCCCAGACTTCTATCTCCCTCGATTTCAAATTCCCCTTTCTCAGGTACATTTGACCTTCACACTTCAGGCCTTGTATCTCCTGGTTTTCTACATCCTTTATCTATTAGAAAATTCCAACTGGGCTTCAAGTATATATTCTTCTGTTCCCTGACTTTAATGGATTTTAGTTGTTTTCAAAATCTGCAATCTGCTCACTGTGCCAACCCTGCATTGCAGAGAAGTCTTAGCGTGGGATTCAGCTTGGCTGACAAATACTCACTAGGAACAGGCTTTAACTGTATTTGCTGGGGGAGAGGGGAAGGAAAGGGACCCCCTTTCCAATGGAAACAGGGGCGACAGGCGAGGCTGGGCGAGAAGCCCACCCTGGGTAGTGAACCTGGGCCCGGCCTGGGCGCTGTCCTTGGTGCTGCCGGCGCCGCGGGAGCTGGAGCTCCTTACCTTCTGCCGGGGCGAAGCTGTGGACGTCCCCCAAACGTAAAGCTGAACGGAGCGACCTGTCCCGCATTTAATACAAATAACTACCCCGCCCGTCCTCCGTCCCCTTCCTGGTGCCTTCAGAACGCCCGTTCCTCAAAGCCTTTTTTTTTTTTTTTCTTCTAGACAAGTCTTCCGCACTCATCCCGGGCAGCTTTAAGACAAGGGGTGGGGGGAGGGGAGGGAACAGAGGAGACAGGGTGGGGGAAGGGAGGGGACCCTATGGGGGAGGGGAGGGAGGAGGAGGGGAGCGGAGAGAGAAAAGACTGGAAGCAAAAGGTGCCAGGGGAAGGAGCTGGGGCCAGGGCGGGGTGGGGGCAGTTAAGGAAAACTGGAAGTTGGAGGGGGCGAGGGCCCACAAAGAGGGGTAGTGACTAAGCACGGAAGACGGGAAACTGCAGAAAGTAGCGGGGAAGGGCAAAGAGGAGAGACGCGAGCTGAGACGCAGAGGTCTCCAGGGTCCGGAGGAGCGGCCGGGATGGCCGGGGAGTTACTAGACAAAGAAAGGGCGGGGGTCGGGACCCTCGCCCAGGGGGGAAAGTGCAATGGGGGGGGTGAGACCCGCGGGGGACTTGGAGAGCCCAGGCGGCCGGGGCGCAGAGCGCGCAGAGGGGCGCAGAGGGGCGCCACGTGCAGCGGGGCGCTGAATCACGGCGGGGCTCCCCCCCCCCGCGCAGACCCCGCCTCCCGGCCGCCGCCTCCGCGGGGCGGGGCCCTGGCCGGGGCCCCGGGCCGCGGCTATAAAGGGGCTGCGGCGCGGCCGGCAGAGCGCTGTGACGGCCACGCTCCCCCGGCCTCCGCCATGAGCTACGCGCTGGACTCGCTGGGCAGCCCGGCCGCCTACCGGCGGGTCACCGAGACCCGCTCGAGCTTCGTCCGCGCCGGCGGCTCGCCGTCCAGCGGCTTCCGCTCGCAGTCGTGGTCCCGCGGCTCGCCCAGCTCCGTGTCCTCCTCCTACAAGCGCAGCGCGCTCGCCCCGCGCCTCGCCTACGGCCCGGCCATGCTCAGCTCGGCCGAGAGCAGCCTCGACTTCAGCCAGTCCTCGTCCCTGCTCAACGGCGGCGCGGGCGGCGACTTCAAGCTGGCGCGCTCCAGCGAGAAGGAGCAGCTGCAGGGGCTCAACGACCGCTTCGCCGGCTACATCGAGAAGGTGCACTACCTGGAGCAGCAGAACAAGGAGATCGAGGCGGAGATCCAGGCGCTGCGGCAGAAGCAGGCCTCGCACGCCCAGCTGGGCGACGCGTACGACCAGGAGCTGCGCGAGCTGCGCGCCGCGCTCGAGCTGGTCAACCACGAGAAGGCGCAGGTGCAGCTGGACTCGGACCACCTGGAGGAGGACATCCACCGGCTCAAGGAGCGCTTCGAGGAGGAGGCGCGGCTGCGCGACGACACCGAGGCGGCCATCCGCGCGCTGCGCAAAGACATCGAGGAGTCGGCGCTGGTCAAGGTGGAGCTGGACAAGAAGGTGCAGTCGCTGCAGGATGAGGTGGCCTTCCTGCGGAGCAACCACGAGGAGGAGGTGGCCGACCTGCTGGCCCAGATCCAGGCGTCGCACGTCACCGTGGAGCGCAAAGACTACCTGAAGACCGACATCTCCACGGCGCTGAAGGAGATCCGCTCGCAGCTCGAGTGCCACTCCGACCAGAACATGCACCAGGCCGAGGAGTGGTTCAAGTGCCGCTACGCCAAGCTCACCGAGGCGGCCGAGCAGAACAAGGAGGCCATCCGCTCCGCCAAGGAGGAGATCGCCGAGTACCGGCGCCAGCTGCAGTCCAAGAGCATCGAGCTCGAGTCGGTGCGCGGCACCAAGGAGTCCCTGGAGCGGCAGCTCAGCGACATCGAGGAGCGCCACAACCACGACCTCAGCAGCTACCAGGTAGGCACGGCGGCTGCGCGGCCGGCCTGCGCCAGCGCCAGCGCCGCGCGCCCCCGACGCCCCGGCGCGGGCCCGGGCGCGCCCCCTGGCGGCCGCTCGGCTCCGTGCGCGCGCGCCGCGGAACCGAGTTAGCCGGGACGACCCCCACTCCCACCCAGACGCGCGCCCCGGCGGCTGGGAGGCCTGCCCCTTTGCAAAAGCGTGCTGCTTCCCCCCCCCCCCGGGTAGGTATATTTCTCACACTTGCACTTTTATGTATCCTCAGTACCGCAAAAAAAAAGAGAGAGACAGAGAGAGAGATACATTGGGGTAGTTGATAAAAAAGCAACTTTGGGATAGCTTGGGCAGAAACGCATGCATTCTCTGCTTTTCTGGCGGTGATCGGAAGAGTGTTGGACAGTGACTTCAGCTCGAGCGAGGGGCTCAGACCAGGAGGGAGGGCCGGGTCCGCAGCCCAGCTCCCCACCCGAGTTTGTTCCCTTGGAGACGCGTTCTGGGCCCGCTGGTCTCCGTGCGTGTGTGCCCGGAAGATGTCTTATTGTCTTGATAGATAGCTTGGTTGGTTCCCTGGTGGGTTGTTTGAGAAAGGGAGGGTGGGGTGGGGTGGGGCGGGGGAGCTGGAGCTGAGACTTTGCAGAGCCGCGGGGCGGTGGGGCGGTGAAGGGAGTGGCAGGTGCCTCGGGTGGAAGGCTGCTCGGAGGGGAGAGTCCACCGAGGCTCCCTTTGTCTATTTCAGGACACCATCCAGCAGCTGGAAAATGAGCTTCGGGGAACCAAGTGGGAGATGGCTCGTCATTTGCGAGAATACCAGGATCTCCTCAACGTCAAGATGGCCCTGGACATCGAAATCGCCGCGTACAGGTAGGGGCGCACTGCAGACGGCCCGAACCCTAGAACCCTAGCCGCACTGCGGCGCCCCGGCGGACTCACAGCTGGCGGGCTGCCCACAGCTGCACCAGGTCGCCCTGCTTGGTGGAGAATATTCTTAAGGATTGCCAAGTGTGGTGTTAGCAATTTTTATTCAGCTTTTTAAAAGTGAATAAGAGTTAAAGTGTTGAATTTTGTTGGGGGGGGCACCGATTGATTTCAAGGCTTCTGCTTCTATTATTACTTTAGTGAAAAACATTTTTGAATGCTCAAAGTACACATGAAGTTTTAGGTTTTGATATTTCATCGGGTGCTTTCAGCTTTTCAAGTCTATATCGTCAAGGACAAATACCAGGACACTCCCTCTTTACTGTACCTTACTATTGCCACCATCTGGCTGAGAATACATTTAGATACATTAGAATATAGCTATATTTGTTTTTACAAGAGTAGCTAATGTAAATGTCTTATATTTATAATTAGACTATATAGCCTAGGTTATATACCTTGATACATACATAGCATGTATGATATATAAATCTAGGGTTTTAGATACATAGATCTACCCATATGTATAGGCACATACAGAGAGAGCTAAATACACAGACATATACTTAGTATGTCTCTTTAGATATGACCTTTTTATATGCTGATTATAATCTCCTAAATGATGTGACTTTGCTGATGACTAAATTCAAAATACAAAACCCTTGACTAAATGGTTTTTCTATTACAAGTACATAATATATAAATACGTAATATATAATATGATAAAATTGTACTGCCTTTTCAGGGAAGCTGCATTATTATACTGAGTAGACATCTTATGGTTAAAGTTGCACACCAACTTATAACTTGATATACCCACATTAGCAGCTAGCTATTATTTGAGGTGCCCTAGCTTCTGAAACCGACTTAATAGTTTTGTAAACATTTTTTGAACATTGTATTTACTTCCTGCTAATCCAAAGTCTCAAAAAAGTCACAAAAGATTTGGTTTGGGGGCTTGGGAGAGGAGTAGTGGCCACAAGGGATCTTTATAGCATATACATATTGCACCAAATGAATACTTGCCACAGACCTAAAGCTTAGGGGCGGGTGTGGCTAGTGGCCGCTGGGCGTGGTTAGTGACTGCAGCAAAAGGCAGTTCAGAACCACCTTGCTCTATCACTGAATTTAAAACAACCATCAGTGAAATGAGAGTGGGCGCTGTCTTGATGAACTCCTTTCCACGGGATTCTATTTATTCCAAAGCGGCTACCCCATTGTCCCTAGGGTCATGAAGCGGAGTCGGCCCCGTGAGATTTTAATTGTCTTGTCTTTGATTCTCTCCTTAGAAAACTCCTGGAGGGGGAAGAGACCAGATTTAGCACATTTTCCGGCAGCATCACTGGACCGCTGTACACACACCGACAGCCCTCCATCACAATATCCAGCAAGATTCAGAAGACCAAGGTGGAGGCTCCCAAGCTGAAGGTCCAGCACAAGTTTGTGGAGGAGATCATCGAGGAAACCAAAGTGGAGGACGAGAAGTCCGAGATGGAAGACGCCCTGGCCGCCATCGCGGAGGAGCTGGCCGTGTCCGCCAAAGAAGAGAAGGAGGAAGAGGCCGAAGGAAAGGAAGAGGAGCCGGAGGCTGAAGAAGAAGTGGCGGCTGCCCCAAAGTCTCCCATGAAAGCTACCGCCCCTGAGATGGAAGGAGAGGAAGAGGGGGAGAAAGAAGAGGAGGAAGGCCAGGAGGAAGAGGAAGAAGATGAGGGCGCCAAGTCAGACCAAGCCGAAGAGGGAGGATCGGAGAAGGAAGGATCTAGCGAGAAAGAGGAAGGTGAGCAGGAGGAAGAAGGGGAAACTGAGGCAGAGGGGGAAGGAGAGGAAGCCGAAGCTAAGGATGAAAAGAAAACAGAGGGAAAGGGTGCAGTGGCAGCCAAGGAGGAGCTGGGAAAGCCAGAGAAAGCCAAGTCCCCCGTGCCCAAGTCTCCTGTGGCCAAGTCTCCCATGGCCAAGTCTCCGGTGTCCCCCGTGCCCAAGTCTCCTGTGGCCAAGTCTCCCATGGCCAAGTCTCCGGTGTCCCCTGTGCCCAAGTCCCCCGTGGCCAAGTCTCCGGTGGCCAAGTCTCCGGTGGCCAAATCCCCTGTGGAAGACGTAAAGCCGAAAGCAGATGCCGGAGTGGGGAAAGCTGAACCGAAAGAGGAAGAGGAGAAAGTCGAGGAAGCAAAGAAAGAAGCACCCAAGGAAGAGAAGGTAGAGAAGAAGGAAGAGAAGCCCAAAGAGGTCCCGGAGAAGAAGGTGGCCGAGTCCCCCGTGAAGGAGGAGGCCGCCACCACCAAGCCGGGCAAGGTGAGCGTGGAGAAGGAGGCTAAAGAGAAGCCTCCGCAGCAGAAGGAGAAGGAGAAGGCGGCAGAGGAGGGAGGCAGTGAGGAGGAAGAGGGCAAGCAGGGGGTCCAGGGGTCCAGGAAGGAAGACATCGCCATCAATGGCGAGGTCGAGGGGAAAGAGGAGGACGAGCAAGAAACTAAGGAGAAGGGCAGCGGCAGAGAAGAGGAGAAAGGCGTGGTCACCAACGGGCTGGACCTGAGCCCCGCCGACGAAAAGAAAGGGGGCGACCGGAGCGAGGAGAAAGTGGTGGTGACCAAGAAGGTGGAAAAGATTACCAGCGAGGGGGGCGATGGTGCTACCAAATTCATCACCAAGTCTGTAACCGTCACTCAAAAGGTCGAAGAGCATGAAGAGACCTTTGAGGAGAAACTAGTGTCCACTAAAAAGGTCGAAAAAGTCACCTCCCACGCCATAGTCAAGGAGGTCACCCAGGGTGACTGAGGTGTGAGTCCGCTGCAAAAGGTTAAGCCATAGGACAATTTCAAAATGCATGTTGATTGACAGCTTCAAAACAGAACGGGTTCTCCCATGGGGGCTCCAGACATTGCAATTTTTACTTTGTGCAATACGAGGGAACTGCATGCAAGCCCGGGGCGCTCCCTCCTCAGTCTTTGGGGGATTCAAATGCATGATATTGTATGTACCTGGGGGGATTGGCCAATTTCCCAAGCTGTTGGAAAGGGGGCGCTCGGGAAGGGGGGGAATGTCTTGAGATGTATTATGCAAAGTACCAACTGAGCCAAATATAGTAAGTAAAACACAGAACTCTCTTAGCCTTAAGAAAGCTACATATGAATCATTACGTTTACCTCACTGGTGCATCCAATAATGGACTTTTGTTCATGGGAGAGCCTCGCTGACACGCACAGTCCGCAATCTTCTGTTGATCGATGTTAAATGTCACAGCAGTACTTGCTCAATAAAGGTCATATCGGAAACATAGTCCGTTCCTCGGTGTCACGTCACTCCACAGAGACGCCTCCTTGCCCTCCGGCAGATTATTTGTGGCCACTGTAAGTGACCGGCGCTTTTCAACCCTGTTTTGTTTTGTTTTGTTTTTTGACAGTGTTTACTTGGAAAACATGATTGCTAAAGATGTTTCCAGGTGTCAAAACCTGTGCTGAACCCGAGCTGCAGCCCTGAATTTTAAAACCTTGTTGCTGAACTAAAAATAAAAGCATCAGATAAAAAGCGGGGGGGAGGGGGATTTGGGATTCGGTGGATAAGTCATTAATTTCCAGATGTTTCCATCTCAAACCAGAATTCAGAGACACTGAAGGTAAAGGTAATCACGGAGTTATAACTCACCCCCTTAGTATTCAAGTCACAAACTGAGAAACCTGTGGTGTCCGCAAGGATACCAGTGTCCAGAGGAAACAGGGCTAAAGTCTCCTAACAAAATACATCTACTCTCAGCTGTATGCTTCTGGTTCAGATGCACACACACGCGCGCGCACACACACACACACACACACACACTCACAAACACTTACCTGTATCTCTGATTCTCAATTCATCTGATAGCAATTTTTACTTCTAATGTTTTACTTATTGGGGAAAATAATGTCAAACATAAAAAAAATACATTTTCCTCAAAGAAAAATGAGATTCTCTGATACAGGCAATACGTGTTTTTAAGTAAAAGCCCTCATCTCGACCAAGGAAATCACACTCTCCCCTTTTCAAAATTTATTTGCTTTTGGCCTTTACAACCACTGATATATTAGTCAGCATATTTTCTTTTCTAAGTCTTTATTTTTTACCAATAGTGTCACCCCAATAATATAATCCTTGGTATTCATTTTGAATGATTCATCAAGATAGGCCCATTTTAAAGCCTGAATGTATTCAGAACCACTGTCGATTGCAGTTTTATAGCCATGTTTCTTAGTCATCAGCCACTAGCCAATGTAATTTTTTGCTTATATCTTAATATGACCTGTACGATTGTTTATCTACATCTTTTCTTTAAAACAACTCACGTAGCCAAGCATGGTCGTGCACACCTGTAATGCCAGTACTGGGGAAGCTGAGACAGCAACTTAGACCCTCCCTCGGCAACTTTGCAAGACCCTGTTTCAAAATAGAAAAGAGTTGGGGATGTAGCTCAGACACAGAGCATCCCTGGGTTCAATTCCCAACACTGCACACACACACACACACACACACACACACACACACACACACAACACATATGCACTCAGGTTTTGAATTAAATCACTAATTTTTCCAAGGCAATGCTACCCAAGGTGAAATGGGGTTGTTTAATTATAGTCAGCAAAATCTGACCCCAGCTATGTAGGACTGTTAGGAAGAAAGGAGTACGTTGGAAAGATGCAGGACAGCCCCTGGGATGGACAGATCAGCAGAGGGAGCAGGTGTGGAGAAGGACAGACTGCAGCCGCCTCCCAAGGACAGAGCCAGCCGGCAGGCTTTGGGGCGTGCTGACCGAACTGGAAACTTTGAGAGGGTCATGGATTTGCTTCCTGCCTTGGCCAGGAGGAACGCCTTGACTGACCGTCGTTGCAACACGCTCTGCAGTGCTGGAGAAGCAAGTCTCTCCCAAAAGGGCCTGGCAGCTATTATCAGAGAAGAGAATACAGGCTGCATCTCTGATATGATCTATATACATTTTTAAAATATCTACTCTATGTGAACATGACTGTAAAAGTATTCATCTGGCCAAATTAGAGTATCGGTGCTGGTTTCTGGAGCATAGGAAACTTATTTTCTTTTTTGTAGTATATCCCGCTTTGTTTGTTTGTTTGTTTGTTTGTTTGGTGGTGGTGGTACTGAGGATAGAACCCTTCTAATTCCGGGATACACTCCCAGACCTATTTTATATTTTTATTTGGAAACAGGGTCTCTTAAACCAGCGAGACTGGATTCTAACCTGCGTGATCCTCCTGTCTCCGCCTCCCAAGCACGGGGATTACAAGCGTGCGCCACCACACCCAACTATTTGTTTTTGTTTTGTTTGTTTGATTGTTTTTGGGGTTTTTTTGTTTTGTTTTTTGCAATACTGGGGATAGAACCAAGAGGCATTCTACCTATGAGCTCCACCCCCCAGCCCTATTATTTTATTCTTTATTTTGAAACAGGGTCTCACTAAGTTGCAGAGGGCCTCACTTAGCAGCTGAGGCTAGCCTCGAACCTGCGATCCTCCTGTCTCAGCCTCCTAAGTACAAGCGTGCGCCATCACACCCAGCTGCATATGCTGTTTTAAAATGACAAGATCAATCTGCTAATCCATCAAGCCAGAAATAGAGACCTCTCCCATCAGCCCCAATCAGCCCTAACTTGATTTTCAACTCTTTCACTTTCTTCCCTAAGAATATTTCTAGATATTCTAAAAGACAAAAATCACTATTTTTGACCTCTTTAAAAACGATAGACCAGCTTTCCTTTTCTTTTAAACAACATCCCTTTTATAAGCCATGCAAATATTTCTAAATCAGTTAAATTGCCTGGTTGATTCATTAAGTCAACAGATGCTTATTAAGGACAAGGGCCTGGAAATGACAGTGGTCTTCTCTTCCAGAATGACGTAGCCAGTCGTCGGTGCCCACTGTGCACTATTATTTAAAGAGAACGGCTATTTGAAATTCAGGTTTCCAAATATACTCAGCGAGAGGAAGAAACAACATCTGAGCTAAGTGCAAACCACCAAGTGTGTAAGAATTTAGAGAGCCTTTCCTGACAGCCTTCAGAGTCCAGCCACAATGACATTAAGACACTGGAAAAAGAGAATTTCTACTTTGCCAGGAGACTGCCTTTTAAATATTGTAAGGAGTATCTGAGCTTTTTTTTTTTTTTTTTTTTTTTTTGGTGGTGGTACTGGGGTTCCTCTGGAAGCCCTTCTACCTCTGGGCTACACTCCCAGACCTATTTTTATGCTTTTTTTTTTTTAATTTTGGATACAGGGTCTCTTAAACCAGCGTGGCTGGCTTCGAACCTGCGTGATCCTCCTATCTCTGCCTCCCAAGTGCGGGGATTACAAGCGTGCACCACCACGCCGGGCATGAGCTAATTTTAAATATAAAGAAACAGATTTTTTAAAAAAATAACAACAACAACACAACTTCCTCTGGGAGACACAGCTGGTAGGTGACAGACTGGAATTTAACTCAGTCTGGCTACAGAGCACAAAATCTTTTTTTCTTCTCTTTTTTTCTTTTCTTTTCTTTCTTTCTTTGCTTTTCTTTCTTTCTTTCTTTCTTTCTTTGCTTTTCTTTCTTTCTTTCTTTCTTTTTTTTTTTTTTTATACTAGGGATTAGGGATTAGGGATTGAGCACAAAAGCCCTCTACCAGCAGGACGTGGTGGTGCACTCTTGTAATCCCAGCGCTTGGGAGGCTGAGACAGGAGGATCGCACGGGTTGGAAGCCAACCTCAGCTATTTAGTGAGGCTCTCAGCAACTTAGTGAGACCCTGTTTCCAAATAAAGTATAAAAAAGGTCTGGGAGTATAGCCCGGAGGTAGAAAGCCTCTGGGTTCCACCCCCAGTACCACACACACACACACACACACACACACACACACACACACACAAGCCCTCTACCTCTGAGCTATACCTCCAGCCCTTTTTTATTAATTTTTTAATTTGAAACAAGGTCTCACTAAATTGCTGAGGCTGTCCTCAAACCTGTGACCCCCCTGTCTCAGCCTCCCAAGTACTAAAATTACTGATGTGTGCCACCATGCCTGGCCAGAGCACAAACTCTTAACCCCTGTACTCTATCACCCCTCAAATCCATCCATGTGCCATCTCAACTTGAAAGAATATTTGAATGTGGCCCTTTCTTTGTCTTCATACTGAAAGAGATCCATGCCATGAATCTGTCATTTAAAAACGTTTATATATCTGTTCCCATTTTTAAAAGCCACGTGATATCCTCTCCTCGACGGCAGTGTGTTTGAGCAGAATAAATCCTTAGATATAATATAAATGGTGCTATCCTTCTACCACAGCTTGCAGTGTACAAAAGTGTGACAAACATTTTTCTCATCACAACTTTCACATTCAAGAAAAAAAAAAGAGAGAGAGAGTGTTATTTCCAGCAAACTCCCTTCCCTTGCCAGTCGGTGGAGAGGCAGTATTGAAACATTGGGATATTTCTTTCTACAACAAATAGGTTGGTTGTTCCAGTTTGGATCAAGTTCTTTCTTACTAGTGCTTTATATAATTTGCCCAAAGGGAAACAGGAGCTATTTTTAAGTGAATTATTTTACTAGGTCCACGCTAAATTCTTTCATTTCCAGGGCTCCTCTGTCCTTACAAGTGAGATGCTTTCCCAGCAGCCATGGAGACCAGTTCAAGCCCTGGCTCCACGACAGTGAAGCTGCATCCCCGGGGTCCACTGTTACCCCGGTAAGTTTCCACCGTCTTATTATAAAGTGGGGCTGCCTGGGTGACTGTGAAAGGACCCACTAGCACAGGCACATGTAGGTCATCAAGACCATTTAGCAAACATCTTTCATTTAAAAGGAGGCCCAAGATGAAGGTACAAAATTTATTTAATTCAATGATGAGAAATTAATGGGTCCATCAATGTGCTTATATAAGATTTCAATACAACATTTAAAATGAATTCCAGTGTTTACCAGAACATGCACATAATAGAAATATAAATGTGTTCATGTGCACATATGTTTCAGCAGCAGCCTGCATGCATGTATACTCCTTACTTTCCACGCAGAAATTCTGGGTGGGAAATTGTCACGCTTTCACCATGGTAAACGATAGAAGCTGCTTAATCACCCAAGATTCTAGCTACATAATATTGGGCTTAAAAGTTTCGTGTAGTGTGTGTGTTACTAGAGATTGAACCCAGGGGCATTCTTCCTCTGGGCTACAACCTAGCCCTATTTTTTTAATTCGTTTTATTTTAAAACAGGGTTAGCTGGGCGTGGTGGCGCACACTTGTAATCCCTGCGCTTGGGAGGCGGAGACAGGAAAATCGCGCAGGTTCGAAGCCAGCCACGCTCACTTAAGAGACCCTGTTTCCAAATAAAATAAAAAATAGGTCTGGGAGTATAGCCCGGAGGTAGAAGGGTTTCCAGGAACACCAGTACCACCAAACAAATAAACAAATAAATAAATAAATAAAATGTATTGCTATGTCAGTGGCAGAAATATGACAATCAACAACAGGATAGTTTTCAGTATCCTGTGCTTGTATATGTAATATTATTTTGTGGAATCCTCTTTACCAGATATAATATATTAAGATTCCTACTGGTGTCTGAGGTACTTCATGTCTCTATTTTTCTATTTCTCAGACTTTTACAGAAGCAGTGAGCTAACAAGCTAGTGTTTTGTTGTTGTTGTTGTTGTTGTTTTTGTTTTTTTCTTTGTCCCTGATAATAGTCACCCATAATACAAAACTCCAACATCATCATTGGCAGGGAACAGCAACCGGTACCTGCCCAGCATCTTCAACCAACACCTTGTCTCCTGCCAATGGCCACAAGGATAGTATATAGATTGAACTAAAGTGGTCATGTGTCAAGTGGAATTAATTCTGTGCATCAGCAATAAGACAGCTCCAGGTCATTGTCTAAAAGTGTGGCTTGAATGTACCATGCTAGAAATTTGAACAAATTTAGATATGTCCTTTCAATGTCCCACGTACTGTTCTCTGTTACTATGATCCTTTGAGACTGAATTTCCTCTGCTAGGCATTACTGATTACAAAGCTTAATAATCACCATGTCCCTGGGAAAGCAGCTAAGCATGTCCACCCACTAAGTTCTTTCGCTTGGCAGATCAGGAAGAGCTTTATAATTAGAAAGAAATCATGTGTCCATGACATTTGGAGAGCTGGGGCCCATCTCTTCTTCATCAGTCACCCTTGGAACATGTCACCGATCTTCTAAAATTACCAAACCACTTTGCCTATATTTTGCCAGGGATTGGCCTAGAGGATTTTTCTCAGGAAAGCAAATATCCCCATCAAGAGATATCAAAAGCAAGGTCAACGAAGGAGAAGTAAAGAAGGTCACTAAAAGTCTCTGCTTCCACCTTGCATTTGGTTAAAAAGAAAAAAGCAAGCAAGATCTTACCAGAAAAAAAAGGAAAGACTTGTTGAAGAATAATAGTTAATAACATTAAAGACTTGTACCTTGCCCACACTAACACCCTATAACTCCATGTGTCACAAGAAAAGAAATATATATATTATATATATAAAAGAATATATGTGTATATATACACATATATTCTTTTCCATTACCAAGCTAACACTCTATTCAGTTCAGGGCTCTGTACACCATTAATAACACATTTCATAAGGCTAGCAAGGAGGACCCATGACTCCTCTCCAGCAGTTCCAATCCCCAGCCCCTTGGGGCTCCATGACAAGATCACTAACCTCTAGCTTGTACCACCAACCTATGGTTTGTCATTATAAAGCCTGAAATGTCACATTGAGAACCTCTGAAAACTGGAAACATTTTTTCATTTCCATCTCTATTTGTGCCACAGCCTCTGTTTCATATTATTTACTTGAATTCTTGCAAGCCATCAAAACAACCCAGGAAATACAATATAGATTTTTTTTTTTTTTTTTTGCGGTACTGTGGATGGAACCCAGGGGCATTCTACCTTTAGGCTACACCCCAGCTCTATTTTTTATTCTCTATTTTGAAACAAGGTCTCACTGAGTTGCAGAGGGACTCAATATGTAGCTGAGGCTGGCTGTGAACTACATGATCCTCCTGTCTCGGCCTCCCGAATGCTGAGATTATAAGTGTGTGTCGCCATGCGCAGCACAATAATAGCTTTTAAGAACACATATTATGGTGTCTAATGAGGTCTTGGTTTCAGGAGAATAGACCTCAACTACTCCATGTCTGACTTTCTAGAAAAGTTGCAACTTCTCAATCTAAAGAGGCTCAAGGTACAGTGCCACCACAGAGCAGAGGCCCCCAGGGTGAGGAGTCCCCCCAAATCAAAGTGAGGGCCTCTGGCCAGCTTGGGAAAAAAAGTGCTAGAAAATGCATCCAAATGTGCCAAACAACCAGAACACACGAGGGAACTGGAAGCCCAGAGTGAATAATTACTAGTCCAGGTTTTACCTTCTCAAAAGTCATGCTCAAGAAGGGATTTTTTTTTTTTTTTTTTTAGTGATACTGGGGTTCCTGGAAGCCCTTCTACCTCCGGGCTACACTCCCAGACCAATTTTTTTGTTTGGAAACAAGGTCTCTTAAGAGAGCGAGGCTGACTTCGAACCCCTCCTGTCTCTGCCTCCCGAGCTCCCAAGCGCGGGGATTACAAGCGTGCGCCACCATGCCCGGCTCAAGAAGGGATTTCACAAGCCAGGTGTGGTGGTGCATGCTTGAGATCCCAGCATTTGGGAGGCTGGGACAGGAGGATCGTGGTTCGCAGACAGCCTCAGCTACTTAGTGAGGCCCTTTGCAACTCAGTGAGACCCTGTTTCAAAATAAAGAATAAAAAATAGGGCTGGGGGTGTAGCTCAGAGGTAGAATGCCGCTGGGTTCCATCCCCAGTACCAAAAAAGGGGGGGGGGGGGTTGGTTTCAGAACTAACCTCTGTCAAGAATGCTGGTTTACTGTTGGAACAAAGAGCTCCTCCTTATTCTAGGTTCCTCTTTAGAATTTGCTGTGAGCATGTCAAGCACGGTCATCCAAGAGCCATTTGAGGCCTGCGGAGTGTCTGTGCCCCCCACCCCCAAAGACAGTAGATGAGAGGTATGCTGGGAAGGGCTACACCAGAGAAAGTTGGTCAGTGAGTCTGTGGCAATGGTTACCTCCGTCTCCAGAGTGACACCATGAAAACACCTAAAACCCACACATTTCTCTATGTTTAAAAAGTAGCTGCAGATGCACCATCCTTCATGTGAAGCCCCACAAAGTGTAGGACAGATCTCTCTTTTCAGCCCACAGAAACAGAAGCTGAGAGAAGTGATTTATTTGTATCAGAGAAAAGGCACCCTAGGCCCTACCATATGCATTACTCTACAGGTGTGTGTGTGTGTGTGTGTGTGTGTGTGTGTGTGTGTGTGTGTGTTTTACTGGGGATGGAAGCCAAGGGAATTCTACCTCTGAACTACATCCCCAACCCTATTTTTTATTCTTTATTTTGAAACAGGGTCCCACTAGGTTGGAGAGGGCCTCTCTACATTGCTGAGACTGTCCTCAAACCTCAATCAGGGGCTTAGACAGGAGGATCATAGGTTCAAGGACAGCCTCAGCAACATAGTGAGACTCTTAGCAATCTAACTAGATGCTGTTTTAAAACAAAAACAAATTTTTTAATGAGCTAGGAGTGTAGCTTGGAGGAAGAATGTCCCTGGGTTCAATCCCCAGTACCACCAAAACAGAAGAAGAAGGAGAAGGAGAAGGAGAAGGAGAAGGAGAAGGAGAAGGAGAAGGAGAAGGAGAAGGAGAAGGAGAAGGAGGAAGAGGAGGAGGAGGAAGAGGAGGAGGAAGAGGAGGAGGAAGAGGAGGAGGAGAAGGAGAAGGAGAGGAAGAGGAAGAAGAGGAGGAGGGAGAGGAGGAAAAGGAGGAAGAGGAAGAGGAGGATGAGAAGGAAGAGGAGGATGAGGAAAAAGAAGAGGAGGAGGAGGAGAAAGAGGATGAGGAGGAAAAAGAGGAGAAGGAAGAGGAAGAGGAGGAGAAGGAAGAGGAGGAAGAGGAGGAGGAGGAAGAGGAAGAGGAAGAAGAGGAGGAAGAAGAGGAGAAAAGAAGTTGTAGATCATAATTTCTGTGGGTAAAGGTATATCTATGGGTCCAGATCTGATCAGGGAGCAGCATAAAAATAAAACAATTCCTTTGAAGGACTTCATTATCCACGTGGAGAGCGCAGCAGCCCGGCTCACCACCATCATCACCACCACCAAGGCCTCAGTGTGCTGCTACAGCCAGCAAATCCATTTTACATCCCTGGCTGGTTTTCTCCTTTGTCCTCATCCTACTACCCATCTGGGGACCAATTTCCCATCTGTTCTTTTCTTTCATTCTTCACCGCTGAAATTTTTATTTCAGTGGTAATAAAAATGATCGGCAGCATCAAGTTGGGGTTCCAGAGTGCTCTTTGCTTTTAGTAAAAAAGTGTTTACTTTTGGTAAGATGGTGGGGTTTTTTTTGTTTTGTTTTGTTTTTTTACTTGATTCACTTTTAGCTCTGCTGCCCTTTCTCGCCATATTAAAATGTAGGGGACACATACTCCAAATATTTCACAGGCAAAATAAGAAGCACAGGGAACTGGCACTCAGTTTCCCTTGAGATGCCACCTCTACTTTGATGTCTCGTGGAAGCCAACTCCCTTGGCAACGCCGGGCTGTCTACCTCCTTCCATCTTCCCTAAACCCACCTGCTTCTAAAGCCAGCCTTGACGAGTCCCAGATCAACAGTCAGACACTCCAGACTTACCATTTCCCAGCCCAGGCACTCTGGAGTTCTTTGATTTCTCTTTTCTCACATGCTTTCCAATTCTCCATCAGCAGATCTCATGGATTTTACTATCAAATTATGCCACATGGTCCGGTATGTTTTACCATTTCTAATGCTACCATTTGGGTCCTGATATCAGGTCTCTTACTTGGATGACAGCAATATCCTTGTACCTGCTCTGTTGTGCTCTACTTTGCCTATCTGACAATCTCTGTGTGTGTGTGTGTGTGTGTGTGTGTGTGTGTGTGTGTGTGTGTCTTTCATAGATACCACCATAAATATCTCTGGGTTTTTTTTGGGGGAGGGGGTCCTGGGGGTGGAACCCAGGGGCATTCTACCTTTGAGCTACACCCCCTGCCTAGTTTTTATTCTTTATTTTGAAACAGGGTATCTCACTGAGTTGCAGAGGGCCTCACTAAGTAGCTGAGGCTGTCTGCAAACTGCGATTCTCCGGTCTCAGCCTCCCGAATAGCTAGGATTACAAGCGTGTGCCACCACGCCCAGCTAATATCTCTGGGTTTTATATCCCTGGATTCAAGAAGTGGTGGATAAGCAACATTTTAAAAATTGTGCTTGTGTTGAGTACATACAGATGTTTTTCTTTGTCATGATTTTCTAAACAATATAGTGTAACAACGAGTTACGTGTCATTTACTTTGTATTGGGTTTTACAAGTTATCTAGAAATGATTTAACATAAATGGGAAGATATGAATAGTCTACTCTCCCTTTTGGTTTTTCCCAGTTTCCTCCTACAGGAATATAAAATCCACAGAGGCAGGAACTTACTTTATTTGCTGATCTATCCCCAGGGCCTGAAACCATGCTGGTCTCACAGAGTATTAGTGTTTACCAAGCCCTGTTGAATGAATGAGTTAATGATACAGAGTTGTTAAAAAAAAAAAAAAAAAAAGACAGGAGTTGCCTTGGTCAACAGTAGGTCCCACCACTGAAGACTTCCCACCATTGGTTAAATGTTATAAGATGAATTTAATATCCTACGAGTTGGACTGAGCTAGATATCCTTTCAAAAAAGCACAGAGTGAGGAGTCAAGGGCCTGTGCCAGACAACTGGCTTGGGACTGTTCTCTGATGCTTTCTCCTTCTGTGCCAGTGGGTAGTTTATGTAAGTATCCTAATCTCAGCTGCTGGAGGAATTTTATACTTTCTATCTCACAGGTGGTAATGATGGTGACATTGAACAAGATATTCCATGCAACATTCTTTGCCTGCTTCCTGGCATTTAATAAATAACGCAGCAAACATTAGCCATGATAACACTGTCCCTCCCAGCCTCAGGACCTTGAGCATCTGCAAGGGGGCATGGCCCAGGACATACGGAAGGCGAGTGTCCCTCTTGGCTATTGGTCAGTTTGCTTTTCCCACCAAGATGCTCAGTCCTTTCCCCTGGGCCTTCTTTCTTTAGTCCCTCTCCTGATCCCCCTATTCTCTCAAATCACTTTCTATTTTAGATCCCCCCAACCTGATGTCACCTACATCTTGACATTTGCCATTGCTATTTACTTTACCTACTGCCAGTTTTTTGAACCCAAGCCAATCCCACCACAGATTGCCTATGCTGAATCAGATTTTAGTGGGAAGAATAAAGGCCAGCCCGCTCACTCTGGGAGCTGGCATCTCTCCCCCATGAGCTGGAGGCTCAGGCAACATCTGATGGCTCGTGTTGGGGGAGAGGTCTTCACGAAAGGGCCAAGCGTGATAGTCAACGCCATAGTAAAGATGATTGTCGTCATCATTGATCAGGTGCATTCTTTTCTCAATCCAAATAGTTCGTGGCTGTGATTTTATGATTTTGAAGCGATTGAATCAGCAGGAATAGATGGGTTACCAAGACTAGAGACATGGTCGAGCTGTCTGGTGGGCTATGATAAATGTGTGTCATGTGACATGGAGCCAGGTGACAAATTTGAAAACAAAGGGGACACTTTTATCATAGACTGTTACTGAAAACAATGGATGACTAAGTGACATTTTCAGCTCACAGACATATTCAGTTTGTGCGTAGAAAAGGATCATAATGAAATACTTTGAAATATAAGTCATCTAAGCACCCGCCCAACTCCACTGGAGTTTACATTTCTCGAGGACAGGCCCCTGGGCAGCAGATGTCCTAAAGGGCGGTGCCCGATGGCCTCCAAAGGCAGGGAAGGGCCGGGCCTCCAGAATCAATAAATGGTCTTTTACCAAAAGAGCAGGGAGCATGCTGGTTTGGGGAAGACTGACTGGGGATGAACCCCTCGCCCCTGTCCACTTAGCTTACAGTGCAAAGGGAGATGCTCCCCATCTCCCAGCAGCCTCCTAGCCCCGGGGGCTCCCCTCTCAGCCCCCCACCCAGGAGCGCAGAGCTGCTATACCAAAGCCCCCGTTTCTTTACAGGGTGTTGCACACTTAATAAGCCCAGGAATCATGCATGTGTCCAGTTAAATTGCAGACTGGCTCGGCAGGCCTGGGGTGGGGTCATGGTCCTGCATTTCTAACCAGCGCCCAAGGCTACATACAAAGGCTCTGGAATCTGCACATGACTGGAGAAGGGAAGAAACCTGTCCTCACCGCAGGCGGGCGGTTCCAGGCTGTCCACCGCCCCTTCCCACCCTCTTTCCCCGCCCCGCCGCAGCATGGCGCAGCGTCTAATAAGTCTGAAGTTTCCACATTAAAATCGGATTGCGAATGCCTGGAGGCCCCTCCCAGGGCCCCGGGGTGGGGATGGGGGCTGCTGCTCAGAATGGTCTACGCAAATCTCCGCTTTCCGGTTAGGGTCTGGGGTCGCAGAGCCACCCAGCCCTGGGAAGACACCGCTGGCCTTCCTGAGCCGCGTAGGGGACAGAAGTTTCCCGAGAGGCGGTGGCCGCGGGGTGCCCGGCCGGGGACCCGCAGGGGACGCAAAGCCGCCGCAGACCGCTCGCTTGGGCCGCTTCTTCCCCCGGCTGCGCCCGGGAGGGAGAAACGTCTAGCAAATGAGGTTTTCCAGCCCCTCTCCCTTCCCCTTTCCGCTCGGTTCCCAAGTAGCTGGGTTTTCTGCATAAGTGTCGCCCGACCTAGAATATTTCCAATTTGTAAGTTTATGGGTTTCGAGGACGGTGGTTAAAGGGAAAGAATCTGCGGGTGTGTCTGCCGCACTCTGCAACTTAGTTGGGGGCTGGGGGCTGCACCCAGCACCCGGGTTTCTCCGGGAAAGCATCCTAGGGCTGCGCCCCTTCTCCAAGGGGCGGGTTTTTAGCCACCTGCAGCGCGGGCGCGCGCACAGGAACGCGCCTTTCCCTTTCCCTGGCGGGATGGAGACAAAGGGACCCGCGGCGTGGCCAAGCCCGACGGGGCGTTGCCCGCGACCGCGGCTTGGAAAGAAAAGAAGGGGGGGGGGGTTAACATCTGGCCACTTGGATATTTCAAGGCCTTTTTTCTCGATTCGCTCAGTGGGTTTTCAAAGGTCGTGAAGGTTTCTTTTCACTGATTTTTGGAAAGATAGCAGGTTTGGGAAAGATATCATGTATTTCCAAACTCCCCGCTGGGCTGGGTCGCGTTAGCTGCACATCGCGGGTCCTACCCGTGGACCGGGCAGCGCGGGTCCCGGGCAGGGAGAATGAGCCCCGGGGCTGCGGCCGCCCTGGGCAGCGAGGGTGCCCCGATCCGCGGGCAGGTCTGCATCCCCGGAAGGGTGCTGCCCCGGGCGGGCGGGGTGTTTCCTACTCATTTTCTTTAGTTTTTCTCTACTAGAGCGAAGTGTCCCTTCCTAAGCGGTTGGCAGGGAGCCGCGGGGCTGCGGCGGCTCCTGGGCTTGTCGCCCTGAACAGCAAGTCGCCTGCCTCACCCTCTCCCTGTGCAATGACAAACAGAGGAAAGCGTGCTTAAATAACACCCTTAAACTCACACCACACCAGGTGGGCTGCTTTGCCCCTAAGAGGGCCCGCTGGATGGGGCTGCGCCCCAGTCTCCTCCCTCCCGCCCTGGGGGGCAATTGCAGCCCGGCTGAAAGCCGAACTCAGCTGCACCGCGGCCTCTGGACGCGCAGGCTGCGGCTCCCCAGAAATACGCTCGCTGCCTCCTCCTGGTTTCAGCGCTCAGGTGGGACAGGTGCTGGGGGCGGGGACCGAACGCAGGGAGGAGAAATGGACAGGGACTTTCAGCCACGTGACCAACATAAAAGCTGGAAGTTCTCAGCTGCCCCCACCAAGTCACTAAAGTGGCCCTTGGGACTCGGGCACGCGAGGTCACTTTGCAGGCATCCTGGGGGAAATGCCTGGAAGGGTCATTCCCATGGCCCTAGGCGCAGCCTGCGTGGGCCCCGCTGACTGGCGCACGCTCTCCTCCTGGGGAAGGAGGCGTCCTGCCTCTCACCTCCAGTCGTGTCTGCTTCCAAGTCTCACACCGATTCCGCCTAAGCCCTGTGAATGATGTGTGGCTTACAGGTGAGATGCTCTCCAACACAGAACCTCTGCGTGCCTCTCGAGGTGGGCAGGAGAGAGAGGAGACGCGCACGCGCAGACACACAGAACCTCTGCGTGCCTCTCGAGGTGGGCAGGAGAGAGAGGAGACGCGCACGCGCAGACACACAGAACCTCTGCGTGCCTCTCGAGGTGGGCAGGAGAGAGAGGAGACGCAGACACACACACCTGAAATAAGTGGAATTTTCCATTGAATAAATGGTTAGAAACAAACCCAAAAGGCAGAGTGAGCAAACTGTTCCTTCCTCTAGAATATCTGGTTTTCCATGTAGGGTTTCAGTCTTTATTAGTGGGATAAATAGAGAGTTAAAAGGGATTATATGTTTTGCTGCAGCGTACTGCTAGTGGCTGGGTTATTTATTTTCTTAATGAGAATATTAGGAAATGGCCTATACATCATATGAAGTTAAAGGGATGTGAGGTGATTATAAATTGAAAGAATGGCAGTTAGCTAAGAACAACAGGATTGCTAGCCATCGATGCATGAATAAAAGTCTTAATATTTACAAGAAACCTAAGCCCCATCTGGATTAGCTCAGTTTTTTTAAGAAAGTTATTTCATATTAAGGCAGCTTGCAATCAACATAAATTTTTGTTCAGTAGTTTCCTATTTAAACTACTGTTGAAATCTAAGATATATGTGCGTATGCCCGTACATATATACATATATATACACAAGCAAATATATACTAAAGACTACAATGCCAGGTAGGATGAGATGAGCCACCCAATAAAACAATAAACTTATTTTTCGGTGACAACTTAAGTCATATACTAGTTCTCACCATATTTATCCCAACTAATTAGTGTGATGTGTACTTCATTTCAAATAAATTGCTGCAGGAAAGCAAAGACCTTAAAGTATAACTACCAGCCATTATAAGAAAGCCCTATGGGGGATGGACCAAGCTATCAACACGTACACACAATCCCGTGGGGAACAACAACAGCAAGTTCAGTACAAGGACAAGTATGAAGGTGTCTGGATGATGGTATTCGCTGCCAAGCTGTCTAAAATTTTCACAAACATGTTCTTACACTGGAACACATGATCCAATAAAGAAGAATATAATGATAAGAACAGAGAGAAAGAATTTTTTTTTTTTTTTTTTGCGGTACTGGGAATGGAACCCAGGGCCATTCTACCTCTGAACTACACCCCCAGCCCTATTTTTTATTCTTTATTTTGAACCAGGGTCTCACTAAGTTGCAAGGGGCCTCACTAAGTAGCTGAGGCTGGCCTTGAACCTGCAATACTCCAGTCTTGGCTTCCCAAGTATTGGGATTACAAGCCTGTGCCACCATGCCCGGCTCAGGAAAGGATATTTGAAATTGGAATTATTTCACAATCTCTGGAATAAGTGCTTGCAGCTCAGAAAAGAGGTGAGCACACATCCCCTACCTTGCCGTGGCTCCTGTGAGCTCCGTGTCTTGATGTGTATGCCATGTGCACATCCCTTCCACGTTTAACCAGGCAGGCGAGTCTCTGTGCCAGTAGAACACAGGGCTAGTGACGTGGGTGACTTTAGAGGGCATCGCTGCTTTGGTCTCCTGGAAGCCTTGATCTGGGAGATGCTAGCCGCCACGTTGTAGGGTACTCAAGCCACTCAGTGGAAATGTCTCCATGGAGAGGACCTCTGCAGCCACGTGGGCGAACCATCTTGAGAAGGGTCCTGCAGCCCTGGTCATCCATCAGGCCTTCGGGAAACAGTAACCTCAACCAACACCCAACTGATTGCAACCTCAAAAGAGACCAAGGGCCAGCACATCCCAGCTAAGCCTGAGCTGCAGAAACTAAGAGCTCAGGAAGCTTTGGAGTTTTTTGCTTCTCAGTAACAGAAAACTAATACAGATGGCATATTGATTTGATGGAATATTATGTAGTTACCAAAAATACAGTGCTATTTACAACTTTCCCTCTCTCTGTGCATTCATATTGTCAGTAAGAAATGACCTCTACGATGTCCTCAACTGCACCTTGTCGTGCCATCTCCGCTCTCACCGCCTAGCCTAGACCACCCTTCCTCTTTTCTTTCCTGGTCTAAAAGCATCTTTTAGTTAGCCTCTCTGCTTTGATTCTTGCTTCTCTAGAGCCATTTTCTGCAAGTAAAACATAAGTTTATGTAAAACATAAACGGGATGATCACACCACCTTCTTCCTCACCCCCTACTTAACTTTTTCAAAATGTCTCATTACTGAGCCAGGCATGGTGGCCCACGCTTGTAATCCCAGCACTTGAGAGGCTGAGACAGGAGGATCTGGGTTTGCAGACGGCCTCAGCTACTCAGTGAGGCCCTTTGCAACTCAGTGAGACCCTGTTTCAAAATAAAGAATAAAAACAACTAGGGCTGGGAGTGTAACTCAGAGGTAGAACGCTCCTGGGGTCCATCCCCAGTACCGAAGGGGAGAAAAATGTCTCATTACACAAGGAATAAAATCTCAAGTTCTGTGACCGACAGGCCAGACAAGGTGCGGCCTTGGCCTGCTCAGCCCAGTCTTCTGCTGTCTGTCTCTAATACTCAGAGAAGAGCTTCTGGGTTCAGAGAAAACAGGCTTTTGTATTGGCTGCTCTCCCCCCACCTGGAGCTTTTACCCCACAGAGCCTCAACCATCTAGTCCAACCCAAGACCCAGACAGTTTTTGCTTTAGTCCTTGTACCATAATTCATTTTATGTGATGAATTGGTCATTTATAACAAAATAAATAGAAGCAATGACTTAAAGAACACACAGACAGGCGTGGTGGTGCATGCCTGTAGTCCCGGTACTTAGGAAGCTGAGACAGGAGGATTGCAGGTGGGGGACAGTCTCAGCAAGTAATAAGACTCTCAGCAACCTAGTAGACCTTGTTTTATTTTTTTATTTTTTATTTTTGAAGATTTAAAGAAGTTTATTAAAAGATAGAAATACAGAAAATAGAAATACAGCCCCATGCCAAAATGGCATGAGGGGTTGACTCGAAATAAATACACCCGAGACCTTGTTTTAACATAAAAATAAAAATAGGGCTGGGGCTATAGCTGAGAGGCAGAATGCCTCTGCGTCCAATTCCCACATACACACACAAACGTACAAATCAGCTTGGACTCACAACATTGCAGTAAGGAAGGGTCGATGAGCGAATTCAGATAATCATCTTGAATGGTTCTACAACAGCCACTCAGTGCTGAATTCACCATGCAGGGAAAAGGTGACCACGTTCGTCCCTTAGGCATTTAATGTTAAGGATGAACTACACTGAGTTGAGCAGTTCCCAGGAGCTGAGAGATTTCAGTGGAGATGTGAACATCACATACACGCTTCCCAGTCCTTCATTTAACTTGAGCAGTGTAGATTTTGCAAGAATTTTGAGTCAAGCGTGTAGACAGGATCTGAGACATCAGCTCCCTTACTGAGATACCTGAAGCTGGGATGAGGGTGAAAATGGCCAGCTCTCCATGACAGAACAACGTGGCAAACCAGGGCAGATGCTTATTCTTTGTTCTTTCCAAAAACAGAGGGTGGACTGAAGTGGGGCTGGTTATTGACACTCCTGCCTCTCCAGTTATCCTGAAGGAATTTTAATCTAAGAAGAAGTTATTCTTTGCTGGGAGTAGTGCTCCATGGCTATAATCCCAGTACTTGGGAGGCTGCAACAGTAGGATCACAGGTTTGAGGCCAGCCTCAGAAACTTAGCAAGACTTTGTTTAAAAAAAAAAAAATAGGTTTGGGCATGTAGCTCAGAAGTAGAATGGCCCTGGATTCAATTCCCCAGTATAAGAAGAGGAGAAGAAGAAGGAGAAGAAGGAGAAAGAAGAAGAAGAAGAAGAAGAAGAAGAAGAAGAAGAAGAAGAAGAAGAAGAAGAAGAAGAAGAAGAAGAAGAAGAAAAAGAAGAAGAAGAAGGAGGAGGAGGAGGAGGAGGAGGAGGAGGAGGAGGAGGAGGAGGAGGAGGAGGAGGAGGAAAAATGTGTATATTACGGCAGGAACTAGGTTAGTATCAAAGATGAAATAGTGAGCACCAGGACAAATTCCATTTCTGAAGATCACATGTTGGGGGGTGGCAGACATTTATCAAATGATACCCAAACAGATGCCAACAGCAGTATGAGCAAGTCTATGAAAGTCTTGCAAGCATGTTAACAGGGGACTTTGACCCAGCCAAAGAAGTCAAGGAGTTTCCCATATGGAATGACGGCTAAGCCTACATCTGAAGGGTTAGTGGGAACTGGCCAGGCCGAATTGAGGAAAGGGGAGAAAAGGACTCCACAGAGGACCCAGCAAGAACCCTTGGCAGGTGGGAGAACAAAAGTCCAGGGCAGCTGGGGCAGCGGGAGGGACAGCAGGGGACACACACAGGACCAGCGCAGCTCAGTACCAGGGACGGCTCAGGTCTGTGCAGGCCTGGGAGATGACATCAGAGATTCTGGTTTTTATATGAAAAGAAACAGGAAGCTATTGAAGGGCTTTCATGGGTGCAGGGGTACCTTGATTGAAATTTGATTTTTCCAAATACCAGCCTAGTGTGGTGTGCGGATTGAGAAGAGCCAACTCCACTCTGTGAGACCTGGCAAGGTGGTGGCCGTGCGCATGCAGAAGTAGGGATGGACTCAAGGTGTGTCAGCAGTGAGACATCAGTAGGACCGGTGATGGGTAGGACCAGTGATCGGTGACCGTCTGGACTGTGGCACTTGCGGAGAGGAAACCCAAGGTAGGATGTCAGGTACGGGTGGGTGCCTGGTTCACAGAGTTGCTGACTGAGGAGTAGGATCACTGAGGAAGGAAATACTGCAAGGGGCTTGGAGCTGTGAGGTGAGCTAAGGGCAAAGGGATGCGAGGCCTCAGGACCAAATGCAGAGAAGTGTTGTCAAAAGACTTGAAACTCATTTCAGTTTTCAGTATTTTATTATGGCACACAGGAGAGAAAATGGAGCACTGTTTTTCAATCGAGTATCTCTCAAACCAAACAGCTATTTTTACTTGGCTAGTGGCTTTTTACACCTGGTTTGCATCTGTCTAAAAATTACCACATGCATCCTCCTGTCAAATGATCTTACATGCGAAAAAACTTGGTTTCTGGACCTTTCTAATCTGTACAGAATCCGACAGACTGACAGCTTTCAGAGTCCAAAGCCATAGAATGATAAATCGCTTACCTATTTTCTTAGCGACATACGTTTAACTAGAAACAGCGCAAAGAGATCAAGCCACTTTAAATGGAGACCACTCCGATTTCAGGTAAAACACATCATTTTTGAAGGTCATCTAAAACACAGACACTGAACAAAATTAGCCGACAAAGCCAGAGTTCGAGGACAGAAGCAGAGCCGCAGATGGCCAATAATTTCATCTCCATTCCACACCAAACACAAGTGCAAGGGCCTTTATGGCTTCTCAGTGGACATGGACAGATGGGGTGTGGATTTGATGCAATATCCAACCAGCTAAAGCTATCGTTGAAATCCAAGTATTTCCCAATTAGGACATGCAACACCAGTGTTACATACAAGAATATTACCCCCTCCCCCCGCAAGTGACTGGAAATAATTTCATTACTAGTATCTGTGGTTTTTAAAAAGTGTGGCACTAGATACTATTTGAGGCAATACAATTAAGCAAACAACCCACCGAATCATGAGCTCAGGATTGTAGGCAACATGTTTTTAGTGGTAAATAACCTTTGGGATTTTTCTCCCTAATTATACATTAATACAAATTTATTGCTCTTGATTATATCATATGCTTAGGTTTCAACTTCTGCCCATGATATTTAGACTATGCTAAAAATGTAATTAATAGGGCTGTGTGGGATTCATATTCTACCCAAATTGTATTATTGCTGCATACTAGTTTGCCATAATGGGTATATTTTTTCACATAATCTCAGAATTGTCTTCTAGAAAACCATCCCTAATAAGAGTATGTCTGATGGGGCAAAGTATAGTATATTGTTACTTATGGACTCTCTCGCTCATTCATGCTTATTTCAGTAAAAATTTTTCAGGAAAGAGATTTTTATGAATAGTCATGACTTAACCTTATTCCTCAGGATTTCCAATTAGGGAAGGAAAATAGTATTTTAGTTGTCAAAATTTTGGCTTTATGCAAAATTGGAAGTCAAAAGTCCCCTTATATATGGCTTATACTGGTGCCATCTTTAATGTATTTTAATCAAGTCAACAACCACAGCAAGAAATACGTCATTCAGGGTACATTTATTTACCATTTATTGCACATAACTCGAAGTCTTTAATATCTAACCATCAGAGGTTCAAAGGACTATTTTTCCGTGAAGTTTAACCCTAACATTAGTGAATTCATTTATTCATGTTGTGTGTGTTTGTTTTTTTTTTATTGTAAACATTGAAATGATTCACATGGCCATAGATCCTGAACTCATAAGCGTGGACCATGCACAGGCTAGAGGCAAGCCAGAAAGCCACTCTGCAAGCAAACGGAGACTCTGCAAAAGGAGAAAATTCATAGCACAACACTGAAGGTCCAACCTAAGTCATCTCAGAATTATACATAGATTGACGTCTTAATTCATATAGGATCTGGAACTCAACTGGTTGGTTGGTGATGAGGTTGACTGGATTTGGGGAGAATTATTCCTGGAATAATTAAGGAAAGGGGGGAGGGGGGCTCAATCTTTCTTCTTAGATGCTTGTTCCTCCCCAGCACCTTCATCTTTCTTCTCGTCATCTTCTTTGGCTTCTTCTCCTTCCCCGTCGCCTTCTTCTTCCTCTTTTGCACCCTCAGATTCTTCCTTGGCAGCTTTAACAAAAAAATAAGGAAGGAAGAAAGGAAGAAAGGAAGAAAGGAAGAAAGAGAAAGAAGAAAGGAAGGAAGGAAGGAAGGAAGGAAGGAAGGAAGGAAGGAAGGAAGGAAGGAGTGAGTTTATAAAATCCAAGTTGAGTCTGGGCAAAACATTTCTGCAAAGGTTTTGTGAATGGCTAAGGATTTCTATCAGAATGCTTACCCTGAAGCTCCCAGTCCACGCTCCCAAACAGATGAGGTTCCCTCCCAGTACTAGAAGTCCTGCTCCTCTCCCAGCTCTACCTAAGCTCAACATTATGATGTTTGGCATTTGTTTTACTTCTTTAGGATACCCCACTACTGCGCTAACTGAATATATTTTAAATTAAGATTTTTTAACAATTATTGTATGTTAACTACAATTTAAGAAAAGCAAGAAAAAAAAAAAACTGAAAACCTTGACCAATCACTGCACTCATAATTATAGGTGCTTACTGCATGTCCGTGGAATAAACACAGATGTATTACTCAAGATCCCCAAATTCTGTATGAATAAGGCTTTGTGCAGAGCATCTGTCTCCTAACAAATATCCACGCCCAGTTTGCAGCTGAAGATGCAGGGGTTCTCTTCTATCATACCTTCTTCCTCCTCGGCCCCCTCCTCTTCCTCAGCCTCTTCCTTCTCCTTCTCCTCCTCCTCCGCTTCTCCTTCAGAGGGGGGCTCGTCCTTGGCTTCCTCGGCCTTGGCGGCCTCGATGGTCTCCTCTACCTCAATCTGCTCTTCCTGGATGTGGCTGGTGTAGTAGGAGGGGAAGGAGCGGGCGGACATCAGGTAGGAGCTGGTCTGCAGACCCCCATAGGCAGACCTGCCGAAGACCTGGGAGCTTTGGGAGTAGCCACTGGTTATGCTGCCCATGCTGGTGAAACTGAGACGGGTCTCCTCGCCTTCCAAGAGTTTCCTGGGGAGGCAGATGAACAGCAGGTTAAAAGAAAGAAAGAAGAAAAAGCTACCCAACAACTCAGGAAGTGTGCTTAATAGCTTGCTCTGAGTCCAGCACTCACTACCCCTCTCCCATCATCACCCTTAAGGACAAGGGCAAGAAGCCGCATTGGCTGTGAACAAGACTCAATGACTAGGTATATAGGACTGAAACAAACAAACAAACAAAAAACCCTAAATAGTCCTATCAGATTTAATAGATTCTTATAGGGTTAAATTTTTATGTGTTGGTCTAAATACCTTCTTCATGGAATAAGGCAGATAATAAACACTACGTCAAAGGGGGTTTCAGATTCAACACAACTGTAAATGGAATCTTGACTTCCTCCCTCAGGCTAATGGCTGCCACGGTCAACCCCCTGGTTTTACCTGTAAGCTGCAATCTCGATATCCAAAGCCATTTTCACGTTGAGGAGGTCTTGGTATTCTTTCAGGTACCGGGCCATTTCACTCTTCGTGGTTCTTAATTCATTTTCTAATTTGTTGATTGTGTCCTGTTGGAAGGTTTTTAAAAAATTTAAGCATAAATCCCTATTGCTTTTTTTCCCCTGTACTATGGTCACAGAGGCCTAGTTTCAATCAAAATCATAGTGAACACTTTTCATAAAATCTTCTCTAAAATTACCTGTTCTTTTGAAAAATCTTTGATGGAAGAAAATTCTTTTTTAAGCTTTATATAATTAACACGGTCTAATGATCATCATTCGGTTTGCAAAAACAAAAACACAAATTTAACTCTCTTTAGTCAGGTCACACTCAAAAAAAGAATTCATTTCTTTATAGAAGGAAGTACCCAGATTTAAAAATTTAAAAAAAAATGATTTTCTGTTAACTACTTTCTATGTATTTCCATCCCCCAAAAGATGGAAAATCAAAAAGAAAAAAAAAAGTTCACTGTGAACTTCCCTAGCCAACTACCTGAGACGCTGACATTATTCCTGTGCACCTGCTAAGGGAAGGAAGGCTTTGGTGAAACCAGAGCTCAGCACGCAGGTTCCCAGCTAAGGAGAGCTGGTCGCCATGTTTATTAACCCACGGATCCAATAGGTGCCCGCAGGAGCCGGGGCTTCCCGCAGCTCAGCAGAGGGCGGAGGTCACCGCAGGCCACGCCCCACGCCACCTCCCCTCCCCCACGCAGCCCCCTCGCAAAACAACTGCAGCCGCGCCCCGCCCCACCCCTCCCACTCGGTCTCCCAGAGCCAAGTCCACACCCTAAAGGCCGCGTGCAGCCGCCTCGCCCCCGGTGTCCACTCTCTGGGCGCGCCCCGCCTCCCCCGCCCCGGCTTCGCAGCCCCCCGCCCGCGCCGGGCTGGGGAGCCGGCGATACCTGCATGGCGCTGATGTCGGCGTTCTGCTTGTCCTCCAGCTCCTGCAGCTGCTTCTCCAGGGCCTCGTTCATGCCCCGGCACGCCTCGATCTCCAGGGTCTTGGCCTTGAGCAGGCGGCGGCTCTCGGACACCTCGTCCTTGGCGGCGCGCACGGCGTCGGTGTTCTTGGCGGCGCTCTCGGTGAGCACGGTGAAGCGGCTCTTGAACCACTCCTCGGCGTTCTGCATGTTCTTGGCGGCCAGCTTCTCGTACTGCGCGCGGATGTCCTTGAGCGCGGCGGAGAGGTCGGGCTTGGAGGACACGTCCATCTCCACCGAGATCTGGGCGTACTGGATCTGCGCCTGCAGCTCGGCGATCTCCTCCTCGTGCACCTTCTTCAGGAAGGCGATCTCGTCCATCAGGCTGTCGACGCGCTTCTCCAGCTCGGCGCGGGCCAGCGCCGCCTCGTCGGCGCCCTTGCGCGCCTCCATCAGCCGGCCCTCGGCGTCCTCGCGGCTCAGCACCTCCTCCTCGTAGCGCGCCTGCAGGCCGCGCAGCGTCTCCTCCAGCCCCTCGCGCTCGCCCTGCAGCGCCAGCTTCTCGCTGGTGGCGTCCTCCGCCGCCAGGCGCAGGTCGCGGATCTCCTGCTCGTACAGCGCCCGGAAGCGGGAGGGCTCGGCGTGCTTCTGGCGCAGCACCAGCAGCTCGGCCTCCAGCACCTTGTTCTGCTGCTCCAGCTCGTGCACGCGCTCGATGAAGCTGGCGAAGCGGTCGTTGAGGTCCTGCAGCTGCGCCTTCTCCTGCGTGCGGATCGACTTGAGGTCGTTGCTGATGGCGGCCACCTGGCTCAGGTCGAGGTTCTCCAGGCTGTGCATCAGGGAGCCCGAGCTGGACGAGTAGCTGCGGCGCACGGAGAGCGCGGAGGACGCGGGCGCCGAGTAGCTGGAGTACGCGGAGCGCGCGGTGCTGTAGCCGCTGCGCACGCTGGAGATGTGCACCCGGGGCGTCTCCACGTAGCGCCGCTTGTAGGAGGCCGAGTAGTACGGCTCGTAGCCGTAGGAGCTCATGGTGGCGGCCGGTGCCCCTCGGGCCCGCGGAGAAGGGAGGACGGGGAGACAGGGAAACGGGAGGATGGATGGCTGTGTGCGGCTCGGCGCGGCCCCGCCGCCCCTATTTATAGGCCGGCAGGATTCTGACGCAGCCTGGATCGATCGCCGCGCGGGCCAGTGGGGGCAGCGCGCTGCCGCAGCCGGGGGGTGGGGGGGAGGATTCTGCGCAAAGGGGGGCGGGGGCGAGCGGCCGGCGGCCCGGAGCTGCGGCGGCGTCCTTTCCGCTGCCCTCCCGGGCCCCCCGTTTTCTCCAAGACCCCCGCTGCCCCCCTACCCATCTCGTATACACTCATACACCCAGCCCCGTCTTGCTTACTGTACCTGGATCCCGGATCACTTGGATCCTTGGGGGTCCCAATAACAGGTTCGCAGGCCCCGCCGTCACCCTAGTTTCTTATACCCGCAACCTCCAAGACACCCTGACCCCCAACTCACCCCTCCCCTACCAGGGGCCTCTTTAGTCCTCCCCTGATGTTCCGGGGAAGGTGCCGGGCCTCTGGGGCATTTGAGCTACTTATAAATAGGCTAGGGTTGCCAGAGCGCCGCATTTAGAGAAGTTTCGCATTTCTTTGTAGCTGTTTCTGGCATTTTCTTTAATTCATCTTTCCCCAACCCCTTTAACGAGCTGTTTCTCATCACACAAGGGACCTGCTGCGCGCGCGCGCGCGCACACACACACACACACACACACACACACACACACACACACACAGACACCCCACGGAAACCGCAGCCCGGCAGGCAGGTGTTTCTATTAGCATATTTAAACCTTTAGTGCAGCTAATCCGCTGGTTAGAGGCCCTAGATTTTTGTTTGTTTGTTTGTTTGTTTGTTGGAGGGGGGAATGAAGCCTTTCAGCTTGTTCAATTGTGGAGTTGGGGGAGAGTCGGAATGAGTTTGAGACTAACCAGGCGGACACCGGCTTTCGAAGCAGCAGCTAAGCTCTGTAGCAGAGAAATTCAGGCTGCCTTAGTAAAGCTAAATTCCTGCTGGACCCCCGCCGCCTCCGTCACATTAAAAAGCCTCCTCCCCTCTTTTTACACCTGTACGGCACCCAACCTGATGATTTGGACCAGCCCGGCAGGTGGCTGGCTGGTTTGAGGCCAAAGCTGCTGTGGCCAGCTACCCGCACCCGGGTGTGGTCGGCCGAGAGGAGAACTGGGCACCCGGACTTCTCGGCGTACAGAAAAGAGCCGCGGGATTCCTCCTCTAATTCACTGCAATAAAGAGGTAGCAGGGGCAGCCAGGCAACCGTGGGTACCCCTTAGGAAGCACCCCAATCCCTGAAAGAGTGGGCACGCCCTAACGCCGCGGTCCACAGACACGGGCAGAGCGTTGAGTCTCTCGGGTTTCGTGGAGGGATGGCAAAGATTTTCAGAAAATACTCAAGATTTTTCTAAGCAGGCAGTTCGTTTTTATTTTGTGTGACAGCATTTGGTGAGAGCTTGCTTGTTTTTTTTTTTTTTTTTTCTAAGAAAGGCACAAAGGAGAAACGTGTGACTTTTCAAATTGATTGTAAAGGTGCGGTAGCGTTTCCCGGTGACCCTCAGAGGACACAGTACTTGGAGTTGTACGGCGCTTGCTTCCAGAGATCGAGGAGAGAAGGTGGGTGAGGCTTATCCTCAGAGATCCTTTCCAGACTTAAAGTGTGACTCTGATACCCCACTCTCTTCACGGTGGAGGGAAAGGCTGCAGCAGAGAAGTTCTGCAGAAGCCTGGGATAATGTAAATTCAGAAACACTAGTGTTGGTTGGTGGTAGTTGGCTATATCAAAAACTAAGTGATCTCATCTGGTGTGGTGGCTCACGCCTGTAATTCCAGAGCTTAGGAGGCTGAGATAGGAAGATTGAAGGTTCAAGGCCAGCCTCAGCAACTTAGCAAGACCCTACCTCAAAATTTAAAAGGGCTGGGATGGCATAAGGAGCTCCAGGACCCCTTAAGCCCCCCCCCCACACACACACAAAGACTAAGTGATCTCAGGGGTCTCTCCATACTCAGACATACTAGGACCTCAAGCATAAAGCTATTAGGCTATCCTGACCATTAAGCCTGGCAAGCTTGGTAGGGGGCCTATCCTGATGACCTTTAGAGCCTCGGGATCACCAGGAATTCCTCGGTGGGAAAGGTTTCTGTGGGCAGAGAGGAGAGGTAGGGAGACACCCTGGATAATTTTTTTTGTGAAATAGCGTTTGGCATGGATAAGCCTTATATTTCTCTGCTCTCCGTCACCCATATGTGGATGAAAGGTGGACGCATGGTTTCTTAACCTGCTCCAAATAAACCACACTGTTGGCAGTCAGCGTATGGGAGTGCGGGCGCACCACGCCCTTGGGTCTTCTTGAGTTCATTTCCCAGGAGTTGCGGGTCACCCTCAGAGATCTGAGGCCCATCAGCACTTTTTTTTTTCCACAGCTCCTTGCTGAAGCCTGTGACTGCAGAGGATGCTCAGAAAGGAGCCGCGCTGCTGATGCTGCAGGGGCCAGGAGATGCTGCAAGAGAAGAAATCAGCGAAGCACCTGCTGCCTGGCCGCCCTTTGTGTAGCTGAAAGAGGAGGCCTATGGGAGTGGTGAGGATGGGAGAGGGGGCGCAGAAGGGACCCCCTTTTTAGTGGAACCTAGCCAATGGAGTGGGAGAATTATGTCCACGGTATTTATGAAGGTAGATCTCAGGTCTGTTTTTTAATAGCTCTTGAAGGTATTGGTGTAGTCACCTGTTTCTGCACTGTCACCTTGGGGAGAGGGGGGCATCCCAAGATCTTGATTCCCTGAGGCCTTCCGCTGCTAGGTGCCTGTTTCTTCTAAAATATTCTGTCTAGTCATCCTCCTTTTCAAATCCTCTCCCCAGCATGTTGCTCGCAAAGCCCACGTGGCGTTTGATCTGTGTGTCAAAGCAACGGCAGAGTGAATAACTTTAGAAGATCTCTTTAGAAGAAGAAAAAGTAACGTTTCCCCCTCAAATGCTTCTGCGTCGGTGTAATTTGCCCTGATGTTATTATCTCTTTCGAAGGAGGTTTTGGAGCCTCATTACACACTTGTGTGTTTGTTCTCAGCTAAGCATATTCTCTGCAAATAAGAACTGCGTTGAGGGCTTCCCCCCCAAAAAAAAAGCAAGCTTCTAGGAGATACAAAGTATTCAAAAATAAATGTAGAAATTCTGGTTAATACAATTCCTACCACTCCGGTTATTCCTAATACCTCTGTAATCCTCTAAAGGACAATCCGGGGTCCCTTTGTTGAAAAGCAAAATGTATTCACAGGACCATAACGCTCATGATGTGTAACTCTTTTGGAACCACTGAAAATATTTTACTTCTTCAGCGCCCTTAGAGTCCGAAAGCTTCAGATAAACGGGGCCTGCTGACTGACAGCTTTTCAGCCCATTATTCTAAAGCCCTCTGGTACGTGGAGGTTCTGTAATTAGCATTTGTTTTAAAAAGCTCAGCTGCAAGTTAAAGCCCTTACAGGCAGGGCTCATGGAAAGCTTCAGTCTGGGAGTCAGGAGGATTGAGTTCTCCGGGTTTGTGGGAATAATCCTACATAAGAAAGGTAGGTGGGTGTCCATCCACCTCACCACTAGGTAGCAATAGCAGTCTCATCCGAGTTGGCACATGATGGCAAGAAGGGATGAAGGAGATAAACACATGCAGAATACCTACCAGGTGACAGGCATTTGTTAGCTAGTACTAAATAGAGACCAAGTCCCCATGAGATCGCTATTCAGAGCAAACAGCTGAGCCCAGAGAAGTCCTTTACCAATCCACACAGCTACGGCAAGCCTAAGCTTCGTCTGCTCTCACACTATGCGGCTCTCTTCCTCTGTACCTGCTGCCTCTGTGAATTTTATAATTGCATGCTGCAGTCTGCAGAGTTTAGCACATGTGTGATCAACCCTCTACTGTTTCGGAGACACCAGTAGGAACCTGATCTACGCCATGAGGAAATGGTTAGTGAGTAGGTCCCACGTGGACGGCTGTTGGTGGCAATAGACTGATTATAGGTGTCTATAACATCCCGGCGTGAAATGAAATGGATGTACCGGAAGAACATGGCACGGAGCTGGCAGATCACTTTTGTGCTACGTTGTTGACGTGGTGGTGTAACTCCTTAGACACAGCTCAATATCCACTTACAAAACACCTTTTCAGGAATTAATAAGCAAAATGCAACCGAACTGATCCAAACTCTAAAATATCCACACCATGACGCCCACGTTTTTCTAATTAAAGTATCTTCATTTTCCACCTTTGTAAATGGGCTGTCTTTGAAAATGTATCCTTAAAAAATGCCGGAAGGGAGTCGGGCGTGGTGGCACACGCCTGTAATTCTAGTACTTGGGAAGCTGAGATGAGACGGGAGAATTGCAGGTTTGAAGCCAACCTCGGCAACTTAACAAGGCCCTCAGTAACTTAGCAAGACTCTATTTGCAATAAAAATAAAATAGGGCTGGGCATGTAGCTCAGAGATAGAATGCTCCTGGGTTCAGTTCTCAAAAACACACCCATACACACACACACACACACACACACACACACATACACATGCTCATTATTGGACTTTATCTTACTTTCCATAAATCTTTTAACCCATGCAAAAGAAAGATGAAAAAAATCACCAATTTATTATTGTTTATTGAAACTACAAATATCTTTTCTGACTTTTGTTTTCAGTTGATTTTCTTCTATAAGACCCTTGTCACCAGAATTATACATGAATCTGCCCCCCGTGTCTTGAGAAATATATTTCAAAGAAAACTCTCCCCATTTTTATATAAAATGTGCCAAATTTTACAGTTCCACATTTTGAAAGTGATGCCCTATAAAGTATGCTATGCGGCTGTATAAAATTTAGACTGCCGCAGAATCGAGAATGTCACTTGAATAGATTAGAGAGGAGACGCACGTTTATATTCAGAACATGTGCGTGATTAGAAATGACAGGATCTTACTGCTGTCCAAGCAGAAATGATGGTGGCAGGTTCAGACCCCTAAATGCTTGCTCCACAGAACGAGCCAGGGTAATGCATTTGCTCCCCAGAGGCCGGCCCACTGTGCCTGCCCCTTCATCAGTCCACAGTCAGAGGTACGAGGGGTCGGTCTGCTGGGGACAGCCATTTCAGGCAGGTCCCAGCAATGCTGGTCAGAGCCAACAATACCAACCCAGCTTGTTTCCTTGTGCTTTCCTGACTGCAAGAAAATACACGCAGCTTCCTCAGTTTGAGTAACTAACCAGCCACAGAAAGATTCCATGCAGCACCTGGATTTCTTTGCTGACCTTTCGGTGGCTTAATAAATCAATCACAGAAGAATGTGAGGTCTAATGTTTGCTAAGACAGAGGATAAGCATTTCCGTCTGCAGGAGACAAAGCCCCGAGGTTGGCTTTTCTGCAGCCATGCTGGAGCCCGGCCAGGGCAGCATTGCACTGCAGCGGGAATGATGCGGGACTGCAGATGGGCGGATCCCTGGGTTCCTACAGGAAAGCAGGCAGCTTCTGAAGCCAGGATGTGTCACGCTGGTAAGTTGCGCCTTATGAGACTGTCGGAATTAGAGGAACGAAACTTGCTCGAGTTTAAATGGCTTTCTGAAGGGTTAAAGACCTCCTGCGCTCATCCATCCGCTGAGCACTAAATGTGCACAATTTTACCCAAGTGTCCTAGAGGGCGTGGAGAGTTATCACACAGTCCCAGGCTCCAGAGGGCTTGAAAAATACCCAGGTAACAATAAAAAGAAAACAGCCCCCTATCGATGTGCTCAACAGGGTTCAGTCTCCAACTGAGCAGATGGAATCTTAGACACAGGGTACATTCTGCATGATTCCCTTTAGATGACATTCTAGAGCAAGCAAACTAACCTCTGTAGAAGAGGACCATAGCAGTGGTGGCTCCGGCAGGAACAAGGGAGCTCTTTGGGGTGATGGTATTGTTTTGTGACTATTAAGTTTGATTGTGCAGGTGTCTGCATGTATGTCAGGGTCCAAGCAACATACCAGGTCCATGCATTTCACTGAGTTTAAATTTTACATCAAAGGCAGCAAAAGCAATATTGCACAATTATAGAAATAAAAATAAAATACATATAAGTGTATAATAGAACATTTTAAAACAACTAAGCAGACCAAACCCAGGGATGTGAAGTTTCAAAGAACTATGCAAATGTTAAATAAAAAAGGCAAAAATCCTGGGCTGGAAGGCAGCTCTGCTCACCACTACACCACAAAGAGGAGGAACTCCAGGTGAAACAAGATCCTCTAGAGGAGCACAGAAGACGACCTGACTGTGGGATGGGGGGGGGGGAAACGCTTTGAAGCGCGTGATGGACTTATTCATATCGGAGTCAACCACTAAACCAAGCGTGGGAGGGAGGGATGGGGAGGCAGTGAGGTGGGGACTTGATGGGGGCGGCCTGGGTGATGTGGGCATTTATGCCTACACAAGTGTTTTACCCCATTATGATGTATAAATTCAATGCACCAATAAAAAATTAATTTAAAAAATTCCTGGGTTGGACCCCGGGGAAGAGAAGAAGAGTACAAGAAAAGATGGCTCTGAATTTGGAAGAGAGATGGCCATGGACTTGAGCTGACAGTTCTGTGCCCGGTTACTGTGTGAGGTGCTTTGCAGGCTTCATGCTTAATCTTCCCTGCTACCCCACGAAGGAGACGGTCTTGCTCTAAAGATGAGTAGAGACTATTCCTATCAGTCCACCAAGCTACTGCATTACGGTTTCATAGCAATCTTACATATTGAATTGGTATCGACTTCAAAAAGCATTAAAACTTATCTATACTGTGCCTTAAAAAGCAATCCTAAGATATAACTATTATTTATTTTCTTTAAGCCTAATCTTTAATATCAATACTTTTTTGGTCCATGTTCAAAACTACTAACATAGCTTGAAAACCTGCTAACTTTTGGTCTAATTTGATGATGCAGGAATAGGCCAATTTTTAAACTTATTATTAAAAATGTCCTCTGTGCTCTATGTTTTATGGAAGCCTGGGGGCAGAAGTCACTCCAGTGTGTGCGAGGCAAGTCTTCTGCCTGATTTTTCCTCCTAGGCAGGACTGAGCCTGAGTCTGCTTTTGTTCTCCCTTCTTTACAGCCGCCCATCCCTTCTTACCGTCTCCCGCCCTGCGGCCATCGACAGTACTGCTAAGAGGAGCAGACATCTCTAGGGAGACAGAGACGCTGGTGCTCAGACATGAGGTTTGCTTTTCTCCCTCACATTTCTTTTTTAAAAATACTTTCATTGGTGCCTCGTCCTTATCCATCATAACAAGATATAGAGTGACATTAAACTTAAATTTCTTCTTTGTGTAATTCTGCAGCATCCTTCCATCACAGAGAGGACTGTAGAGATGCGGTGAGGATGAAGCGGTCCTGAGGTAGAGCGCTGGGTACCCGCGGCAGTCCTGTGAGGCAGGAGAGGATGCTGCGGGTACTATGATCCTCACTGTGGGGAAAGGATGCTGTGAGGGCTGGGAGATAAAGGGATGGACCCCAACCTGTCTCCTGTAAGCAGCAGTGCCAGGGCTGTAACCCAGGGCCCCTGTCTTCAAATCCACTGGGCGCGTTCCCTCTAATTCCAATTCTTACAGTTCCATCAGTGTATGTACCTAGCCTATCCCTTCACGTAATTCCAGCGAAATGCAATTCCAGCAAAGGAGGGAAGTCTTGGTAGCCTCTCACTTTCAGATGATGCCTGATCCTAATCTTATTCAGAAATAGAGCTCTGTCCCTTTAGCTTCAATCAGTGCTAAAAGGTCAATGCCAAGAGCTGAGCATGCTTGTAATCCCAGTACTGGGGGCCCGGAAGGCTGAGACGAGAATCACATGTTCGAGGTCAGTTTCCCCAACTTAGTGAGACCCTGTTTCAAAATAAAAAATAATAATAATAAAGAGGGCAGAATGACCAGAGGTAGAATGCCCCCGGGTTCGATCCCCAGTAATATACAAACACAGTGTCAATGGGCGAGGTAGGGTTCAAGTTGATATACCTGTATCTTATCCCTAAGATTTAATATGAAGCTGATCATGAAAACGAGGAGAGAGACGGGGACAGAGAGGGAGATTCTTGAGCAGTAAGTGCAGAAAGGAAGGGGAAAGAGAACAAAGGCCCTGATTAAAGTGGATGGTCAGAGAATAAAGCCAGAATGGTAGCAGGGATGGAAGGAAACATTTCTTTAGACTTCAGACCCAGCATGCCTGCAGCAAAGGCCTCTGCTTCCCTGGTATGACTTGACTGGAATATATAATCCACATTACTTCTAATCAATTAATCCTGGGATGTCGAGGTTGTAGTTAACTCAGGAGAGAACCCTGAAGCCTTACCTTTGGGCCCTTTCTCCACATGACTTTTGGGCAAAGAAATGTTCTATTCATTGACAGAAACTTGTCCAAGTGCCTTTTTAAAATTAATTAATCTTTTTTTTTTTGCAGTATTAGGGTTGGTTCCACCTCCCAGCTACACCCCCAGCCCTGTTTTTTATTCTTTATTTTAAATCGGGGTCTCACTGAGTTGCAGAGGGCCTCACTAAGTAGCTGAGGCTGACCGCAAACCATGATCCTCTGGTCTCAGCCTCCCGAATGCTGGGATTACAAGCGTGGGCCACCACGCCCAGCTATCCAAGCTCCTTTTCAAATCTTCCTTAGCTGAGCCAGGAGGAAAAGGCCAAAGGGAAAGGAACTTAGTAGAAGAAAATCAAAGTAAGCAGAATAAGCCGTGTATCAGGCAATTAACCTGAGAAGGATTAAAGGGAGATGAAATCATCGTCCTATAAACTAAGAGGATAGGGGAAGGGAGTTGCATTTATCAAGCATAATCACATACAACGATACTAATAACAGCTTGTATCAACCACTGTGCAAAATCTTTCATAATTTTCATAATTGCAATAGTCCGATAAGTTGGGTATTCAAATCATCCTTTTTTAAAGATGTGGTGTTTAAGGTTAGGAGGAGCCTCTAAACAGTGTACCTAAGGAACTCAGCTGTATCATGCCGTCTCATCCTGGCCGAATCCTAAAGAGGCAGGAATTATTTTCATTCTACAGTGAGGAAAATGAAGCTCAGGGTGCTTGAGGATATTGGTCAAGGTTACGCCACTGGGTCAAGGTCTATCTGAAATATCAAACTTCCCAAAGTGCAAGGAAGTTCCTGGGGGAGAGGTGGTATATAAATAAAATCTCTTGCTCTTTTTTCCCCCTGAAAAGCTTACATTTATATAATGCCAAAAAAGTTACAATAATCAGAGTTGAGACTATTCAAATCACAGACAAGTAATCCATAAAGTGGTTACTTAGGCAGAGCATCATCGCCACAAACCAAATACATCGACAATTTATTTTATTAGCAGCTTCCAAATATAGACATCCATCACTGAAATATTTTATAAGAACCAAATTGTGTCATAGCATGTCTCTCCAGATACAAGCTTGCTACTATTATGCTAACTAGAAATTCCCTTTATAATTATATTATCTGGGGGGGGAATCTCACTAAAAAAGATTTCCCGCATCTTTTAGTATCACTTTATCCTATAAATTTAATAAACTGCACTACCAAATTGCATTCAAAGGCTTTAGATATTTCAATTTGCAAAGTTCTTTTTCCCCTTCGTGCCAAAAAAAAAGTTTCTCGCCCATTAAACTGATTAATATTTACTGTAGAAGCTATCCAAATTAAAGTTGTCTTCCAAATTAGATCTCGGAATGAAATTTGGAAGGATTATTTAATTAAGTCAGATAGCTCTGCTGTGCTGTGAAATGTACAGCGGTAGGAAGGAAGACTCAGCTCTATGAGAATTCAGAGCTGAAGAAAGGCCAGAGCACTGCCCTGAGCATGGGGCAACAGCATCTCAGAAGGAATCCGTCCTCCTTGGGAGCCAGCCTTGACCCGAAAGGGCCGCTCAGGTGCTTAGTCAACCTGATATTCTAAAAGGGGGCAAAGTACTAAATAAACCAGGACCAAAGAGTTTAGAATCTTCCACAGCATTATTCCAAAGATTGAGAGTAGCTAACTACCACCTCTACTCAGATAGAGTCAAAGACAGTATGAACAAGAACTAGGAAAATGGTATCTTTGGGAAGGAAAGAAAAGGTTACTAAGTGAGGTCTTCGGGGAACACATATTTGCTTATTTGCATTAAACTCTTCCTAGCGAATAGAGCTAAGTCATAAACAGCTGGGCAACTTTATTTTTTTTAATCAGTTGCATTAGTTTCTGTTAACATAACACAATAAAGTTCATTTTCCTGCTTCTCTTTTTTTTCTTTTTGTGATTTGATTATGAAAGAAAGGAGGAAAGCAGATGCTACTACCCTGACTGCAGGATGAGGTGTTGAGGCAGAGCAGAGATTTAAGTCCATCCTCATCTCTCATCTGGGACCCAAACCCCAGCACGAGGAATCGAAACGCCCTTCACCCACCTCTGTCTCTCCATCACCTCCTGAAGTTTGTGTGATGCTAATTTCCCTTTGAAGGAGAGACCTAAGAATGTGAACTCATTGTCCAGGGAATGGACCTCAGAGCCTGGGGTTTAGAGAGAAGACAAACAGCTGGTAGCTAGGTGTTGCCATGGAAACAAACACATCCAAAATGGTGAGCGGAGTCCACTGTTACTTCAAAAAAAGATTTAAAAAATGTGGTCACTAAATGCAGTGTCATCTTTTCCTGGAAGTTGTACTTTAAAGATGTGATCTTGCGGGGCGTGGTGGCGCACGCTTGTAATCCCCGCGCTTGGGAGGCGGAGACAGGAGGACCGCGCAGGTTCGAAGCCAGGTGCGCTGGCTTAAGAGACCCTGTTTCCAAATAAAAAATACAAAAATAGGTCTGGGAGTGTAGCTTGGAGGTAGAAGGGTTCCATCCCCAGTACCACAAAAAAAAAAAAAAAAAAAGAGTAGAAGTGGTCGTGGTTTGGAGACTGAGACACCGACAAGGTCCTGGACCTAGCTCTGCCACTAACCAAGTGCATCTGTCCCCAACCTGGGGCTCAGGTCCTCCCGGGAAGAATGGAGGGCTTTCCTGGGGTGATGCTCAGAGGCCTAGACAGCGCTGAGGGACTCTCCGGATCCCCAGAGGCCATCTTTGGTAAAATCAATCTGCTTTCTAACTTGTCCGCATTCTCCTTCCTACCTCCACCGTAGAGTGAGTCAGCACTTAGACAACAAGGTTTTGATTTTTATAAAAATGCATTTAAATCACACCAGGTTATCATTTTACTGTTAGCATGGTGTTGGTAGAGATTTATTGAAGTTAAAATTTTTCCTGTTTCAACCCTTTCTAAATATAATGGGTCAAATAAAGTGCCTTTTAATTGAAAAAACAAACAGATATAATGAATAATAATTTGATAAGGCTTGGTGACACCTCTTTTGGTATACTTCCCATAAATAGAGCCGGCAAATTGCTTTAATCATCCAGAGATTAATTGGTATGCGAGCTAGGTGCTTCTCAATTTTTTATTTTTTATTTTTTATTTTTTATTTTTTTTTTTTTTTGGTGGTACTGGGGTTCCTGGAAGCCCTTGTACCTCCGGGCTACACTCCCAGACCTATTTTTACATTTTTATTTGGAAACAGGGTCTCCTAAGCCAGCGCGCGGGGCTGGCTTCGAACCTGCGCGATCCTCCTGTTTCTGCCTCCCAAGCGCGGGGATTACAAGCGTGCGCCACCACGCCCGGCGGTCAATTTTTTAAATAAAATTAAAGGAATTAATCCATTAGTTGATAAACTGGTCAGTTAATTAGCTGATAGATTTGTTTTTTAATTTATAATAGTTTGATATGTGCTTTTTTGTGTTTAAAATTTGTAAAATTTTGCATTTCTAAAACAACACAAAAACTTTGATTTCTATATACTTATTTTTATATGCTTATTTGTGTTTTGACTCATTTAGGTAAATAAGATTCTCAGCAATTTTATGTTATATATGCATGTGTATTTTAAAAGAAATAAAATGTTTCATTATTCATTCTAGCAAAAAGTCATATTTAGTCATGAATGCATGGATTAATTAGGAGTTGTGTTGCAAAAACAAGTTCCTTCTTTATTGTAATAATCGTTCATTAAAATGTATAAGAGCCAGGCGTGGTGGTGCATGTTTGCAATCCCAGTACTTGGGAGGCTGAGACAGGAGGATCGGGGTTCAAGGCCAGCCTCAGCTACTTAGGGAGGCCCTCCGAAACTTAGTGACATCCTGTTTCAAAATAAAGAATAAGCCAGGTGTGGTGGAGCACGCTTGTAATCCCCGCGCTTGGGAGGTGGAAACAGGAGGATTGTACAGGTTCGAAGCCAGCTGCTCTGGCTTAGGAGACCCTGTTTCTAAATAAGATATAAGTGGGAGTGTAGCCCAGAGGTAGAAGGGTTTCATCCCCAGTACCACCAAAAAAAAAAAAAAAAAAAAAAAAAAAAGAAAAAAAAGAATAAAAATCAGGGGGGGTGGGTATAGCTCGAAGGTAGAATGCCCGTGGATTCAATCCGTAGCACCGTACACACACACACACACACGCATAAGATATTCATGTTTAGAGCAGTTGTGTGTTAAATAGTACTTGTAATCATAATTCAGTCCAGAAAAAATTGTAATTCTTAGATGTTCGTGGTTACATGAAATAAACGATTTAATTTGCATTCTTATGCCTATTTTATTGCAAGAAAAATAGAATTATAAAAAGATCTGCAAGCGTAAAATACATTAGAGAGAAAACGTAAGAATGTGTAACAGAAGTAAGAGTTCAAGGAGAAAGGAAACAAAATGGAGGAAAGTCAAGGTGCGCACGGTTGACTTGTGTAATGACAGGTTACATACGGGCATTTAAGTTCCATTCAATATACTGAAATTTTTCACAATTGTATCTTAAAATGCCTTCATGGAAAATACACTGGGGCTTGCATTCTTTGCAACTATTTAAACCTTATTGTGATAAAAATTTTAGCTACGAATGTAAAACCTGATGAAGAATCATGTAAGTTCCCAAAATTTTTCTAAGGTCTATGTGAACAAAAGATATCCCACCAGTAATCGCTTTCAAAATAATGGGCTTGCCACATTTTCTAGAGACAGTCACAAAAGAAAACTTCCACGGGCATTTAGGATGTTTCTGTTCCCCGGAGAAGGATTTTTTTCCATATCTGTAAACAGTAAGCTTTTGTACCTATTCTTCAATTTGTTGATTTGGAGCAGCTGCTATATATATATATATTTTTTTAATTTATTTATTTATATTTATATATATTATATATATATATATATATTTGTTTATCTGGAGCAGCGTCTCCTTGTTACCGCCAATCTAATCCCCCTCACAGTATATTATACTGTTTACATTTATAAGTTTGAATAATATAATTAAATCTCTTGATTCAAGAACTATAGACTGTTTTCTCCACTTTTTAATAAGAAATTATCAATATTAATGTCCTTTTACTTATATCCTCTCTCAATTTTACTATTTCTACTTTTTTTTTCTTTTCTTTTTTTGTGAGGGGGTGCCCTGAGGATTGAACACAGGGGCATTCTACCTTTGAGTAACACCCATCCCTCTTTTATTTTTTATTTAGAAACAGGGTCTTACTGAGTTGCTGAGTCTGGTCTCAAACCTACAATCCTCCTGCCTCAGCCTCCCAAGGACTGGGATTACAGGCATGTGTCACCATGCCCCGCTACTACCTCTACCTCTACTTTTATATGATCGAAGTTGGTGGCATTATGTCCTGTGTGAACCCCAAATAGCCTCTACTGCATTGTGTTGATTTCAAAAAGTCAAAAACCAACTTGTATCATTCTTGCCGTCATAACTGGAATGTCCCTCATCACAGACACAGGACAATGCTAGGATTACATTTCTTTTCCTAAATTTCTTTTTTCTTTTCTTTGGCATTCCTAACATTTTTTTCCTTCACTCTTGGCATTTACCATATCCTCTCTTGTCTGATCTCCCAATTCTGAGTCTCCTTAGCCTAAGAGTGAAGCCCCTGCTTCTTACTTAGGTCTGAATTGGTTGGGCCGCTGCCCCAGCATCGTAGGACTTCCTTTATCTGCAGCCCTGCTTGGGATCCATTTCTGTCTTCCACGTTTTACCCTTTCTCGGTTTACAGCCTTGTTTTTGCAGGGCTGGGAATTGAACTCTGGTCCCTTGCATGCTAGGCAAGTGCTCTATATTGGAGCTTCACCTCCAGCCATACCACACACACACACACACACACACACACACACACACACACACAAACACACATACACAATTTTTTTAAAGTTCTGTCTCATTCTCTCTGTCTAATCATAGCATCTGATCCCTGTTTTACAGAGATAATGTCTTAGAGCCTTAGAACTACTATAACAAAAACTAAGTGGTTTATAAAACTACTATTGTAAATAAGGTAGTTGATAAACAACAGAAACTACTTTTTTCTCAATTCACATGAATCCAAGGTGGATGGGCGAGCAGATTCGGTGTCTAGTAAGGACGCTCTTCATTGATGCAGCCTATTCACGTTGTATCCATATATTCGTGTTATAAGAGGCTCTCTGAGCCCTTTTTTTTTGCAGTACTGGGGCTTGAACCCCAGGGCATTCTACCTCTGAGCTACACCCCCAGCCCTATGTTTTATTCTTTATTTTGAAACAAGGTCTCACTAAGTTGTGGAGCACCTCACTAAGTAGCTGAGGCTGGCCAGGAACCTGCGATCCTCCTGTCTCAGCCTCCCTGCTACTGTGATTTCAAGCATGCACCACCACATCCGGCTCTGGGCTCTTTTTAATAAGAGCACTAATCCCACTCCTGGGCGCTCCAGTATGTTAACTAATCACATCCCAAAGGCTCCACCTGCTAATCTCATTGACTTGAAGGTAAAATTTCAGTGTGTGATCTTCAGTGAGGGGTCCTCAGCATCCAGTTCATTGCAAAAGAGAGTCTCAGATTTCTCTTCAACTACTAATTAGGTTAAGAAAGAAGATGACTTCTGTCCACCGAGTTATCTGCTTCCTCCAGGGTCCCATTTTTATTTTTCTTGGCTTTCTTTTTCTCTATCACAGGCTCTCTTTTCTTTTTTTTTTTTTCTTCTGTTTTGAGAATTTTAAATCTATTTATTATTTAGTGGCTGGGATTTAACAGTAGGTGAGAGCCACTGAGGTCTAATAAGTGTCACCCCTCAGTGCCCTCTTTCCCCGCTCGGGCTGCTAAGTGCGGCTCCGTATTCCCAGCTACATCACCTCCTCCGTGAAGATCCCCGCGTGGTGGGCCGTGTGCAGAGAAGACCCTGAGGTTCAAGTCAGAGGCCTTGCGCTCTTATCCCAGTCCCATGACATGGCCGATTGGAGGGTCTCGAACAAAGCGTTTTCCTGTGTTTTAAGTGTCTGAGCTGTGCGCAGTGAGCAGCCGCCGCAGAGCTGTGTTGGGAAGGTTCAATAAGAGAAAGCATGCACACCATTTCCTCACCTTGATAGCAGTAGACAATTAGTATTTGGCAGTTTCCCGGTTAGCTTTTTATTTTCAAAGTCTTAATCTTGAGTCCCAGCTCATTAAGTGGAAACTGCTTCATATTTTTGATTCCTTTGTACGTAGAGTGTATTGTTCGTTTTGTGCACTACCCGCCCTCTGTTTTTGTTTTCGCTATAAGGAATACGCGCTAGTTTCCATGCCTTCAACTTCTAAGATGGAGCTGAGACGTACAATTAGCTGGTTCAATTCTCTTCTAAACTCCGTGCTAACATTTCCCCAGATTTCTTCCGCTTGCTAAATTTTCCTGGTGCCAGAGAGAGATAATCCTTCAGGCATGATCCTCTCGAACCAAACCATCAGGCCACCGAAGAGTCCCGGGGCAGATTCCTTTACAGTTGACTGGGCTTTCAGTTCAACTTGGTTGCTGACAGGAGGCAGGCAGGAAGTTCAAAAGGCAGGTTCATTAAGAGAACTGAGAACTATTTAACTCCAGTGAGCGCCAATCAGCCCTTTGCAGACCTTGATGGCTTCTGAGAACATGTGTGAAACTCAGCGGGCTTTTCAAATCGGAGGCCCGGGTTTTGTTAAACCCACGAGAGAAGGCCCAAGTAACTGGATGAGGGTCTGAGAACAGCTTTGTGAAGTACTAGGCAGAAATGCCTTGACTGGGAGCTGCTGGAGGACGGTGCTGATTCACTCTATTTATTTATTTATTTACCGTATGAGACAGAAGTCTCGCTCTGTTGCCCAGGCTGACCTCCAGTTCTTGGACTCAAGTGATCCTCCTGCCTCAACCTCCAGTAGCTAGAACTACGCGCTTGGTGTTTGGGTTCATTTTTAAAACAGTTCTCTACTTGTCTAATGTGTTGTTTATTACTATGCCGTTTACTAGTAAGGTAACTGGATTTTTTTTTAAAGGCATGTCTACACCTTGAAAATCACCTTTAATATTGATTTCGGGAAGACAAAACTTTTTTTCAGGGTTAGAAAATGAAAAGATCGACATCTAGTGGTGAAATTAGTACACTGCAGGATGGATTCAGGACTATAAAAGTTGGATTGACCCCTTCCAGAGGATGTGAAATGTGCTTTCAAAAACCAACATTCAAGCTGGGCGTGGTGGCGCACGCTTGTAATCCCCGCGCTTGGGAGGCTGAGACAGGAGGATCGCACGGGTTCAAAGCCAGTCTCAGCTACTTAGTGAGGCTCTCAGCAACTTAGTGAGACCCTGTTTCCAAATAAAATATAAAAAAGGTCTGGGAGTATAGTCCGGAGGTAGAAAGCCTCTGGGTTCCACCCCCAGTACCACCAAAAAAAAAAAAAAAAAAAAAAAAAAACCATTCATGAAGAGTCATCCCCAAATACAAAAATGATTAGTAGTAGAATTCCAAGTCTTTAGTCAATAGGGGGGTCTTTTAAGAAAAGTATAAAGGTGTATGTGTAGTGTCAGTACATTTACAGGATAAAACAAATGACTATTGAGCTTGTATTTAAAAGCTTTCTGGGGTGGAAGTCACTGTACCAATTCTATCAGTATAGAAGACACAGTTTGGATTTAATTTTTGTTTTTCACTGATGCTACTAGTATGGAGCAGAATTACTAACACTTCACATAATTTTTAGCCCCATGCTCTTGACTGGAAATGCAATCCTCCATGCTCAGAGCTGGACCATCATATGACCCGAGCCAAGCTGAGCAGCAGCAGGTCCTGGCTTCTCAGCACCAATACCACCCATCCTCCAGCACGAGCCGGCCTCTCATGAAAGCAGCAGCACTTCATCCTGGGTGTGGCCCTGTCCATCCACCACAGGACCCGAGACAAAGGGGACCACTGAACAAGCTCTCTCCCTGATGTCGGCTCCGACCTGAGCAGGTGGTAGAGATTTGCTGGCTCCCAAGCAGGTGGTAGACACAGCTGGATCCGCCTCTAATTGCCCTTCTGAACCCCAAAGGAATGAGAACATGACGCTCTAGTCGCTCGTTCTGGTCATGTCTAAGGGTCTTTGTTTAGCCAGGCCCTTTCAACCTTCAGTCCACATTCTTGGTTCTAAGCCCATGCTTCAAGAAGGAAAAAGCAAAGCCGGGCAGAGTGGTGAACACTTGTAATCCCAGTACTTGGGAGGCTGAGACCAGAAGGTCACAGGTTCATGGCCAGCCTCAGCTACTTAGTGAGGCCCTCTGCAATGTGGTGAGACTCTGTTTCAAAATAAAGAATAAGCCGGGCGTGGTGGCGCACGCTTGTAATCCCCGCGCTTGGGAGGCAGAGACAGGAGGATCGCGCAGGTTCGAAGCCAGCCTCAGCTACTTACTTAGTGAGGCTCTCAGCAACTTAGTGAGACCCTGTTTCCAAATAAAATATAAAAATAGGTCTAGGAGGATAGCTCGGAGTCAGAAAGCATCTGGGTTCCACCCCCAGTACCACCAAAAAAAAAGGAATAAAAAATAGGGTTGTGGGTGTAGCTCGAAGGTAGAATGCCCCTGGGTTTAATCCCTGGTACTGCAAACAAAACAAAACAAACAAAAAAAAAAAAAACCATGACTCTTCTCATCAGGTGGTGCTGGGGGTGTAGCCTTGGCCTCTCCTCCTTCCTTTGCTTATTCAAGAGCTGTGACTTTACCATCAAGTGCTTATTATTTCTCCAATAATCTCCTTTATTTGAACTTTGATGTTAAAATTTGCACCAGAAGCCAGGCATAGTGGTGCACGCTTGTAATCCCAGGATTCGGTAGGCAGAGACCTGAGGATCGCTTTTTGCCGACAGCCTCAGCTACTTAGCAAAGCCCTTTGCAACTCAGTGAGGCCCTGTTTCAAAAAATAAAAAGACTACAAAATAGGGCTGGGGTGTACCTTGGAGGTGCAATGCGCCAGGGTTCCATCCAGAAAAAAAAAAAAAGTCAGCACCAGAGTTCAAATTCAGGACAGTTCAACAGAAGAGCCCAGGAGAGGAATCATGAACCTGGGTCTGTAGCTGAGGGGCAGTCATTCATGACAGAGAAGCCGTCATGGTTCTCCCCCATACTGACCGCCATCTGAAAGTCTCCCTGTCATTCTGCCCCTGACTTCTGCCCTCTCATCCACTGCAGTCCATGGCTTCCCGGTGGAGTCCAGATCTCCCACCAGCTCCCGCTCAGGCAGTCCTGAGCTTGCTCCCAGCCCTGGCCATGAGCTAACCCAAGCCCTGTGTACCCCACCAGAGCTGAGCTGGGGGCCTCGCCTCTGCCATCTGCTTTTCCTGCACTGCCTTCGGTGTTCTTCAAGGCTGGATCCCAATGTCTCCTTCCTCTCCTAGGAACTACGGCAACTCATCTCCCACCGGCTTCTCTTGTGTCTGGACTTGATTTCTCTACCCATCACAGTCTCCTTTTATCCCTATTCGCTTGGGGCATCTATAGCTCCTTTTCATTTCTACCCATTCCCCACACCAGGCAGTTGAACCAAGTCAATTCAGTGAGCGAAACAGCTTTCTAAAAATGAACCAGGGTCCAGGGTCGTTCAGGGTCACTGTGAGCCTGGTACTGGGCAATCCTGTGTAGATACTTGGGTGACCCACAGGTAAGGACCAGGAAACAAGTGTTCTGGACCTTCAATAACTTGGCCATGCTGGCTATGGTGGTGCATGCCTGTAACCCAGTACTTGAAAGAATGAGATAGGAGGATCAGAGATTTAAGGCCAGTCCCAGCAATTTAGCAAGCCCTCACAATTTAGTGAGACCCTGTTTCAAAATTAAAAAAGTAATAAAGGGCTGGGGTATAGCTCAGAGGTAGAACACCTCTCAGTTCAATCCCTACCACCACAAATAATAATAACTTGGCCCAGGACACAGTGAGTGACTTTGAAGGCAGGGCTTGCCACTGCCAAAGCCACTATCTTTTTTTTTTTTTTTTAAGATTTTTTTTTCATATTTATTTTTAATTGGTGCACTGTATTCATACATCATAGTGGGATACATACTTTTGTAGACATACATGCACACATTGCCCAGTCAGCCCCCACCCGATCCCCACCCCGTTCTCTCCCTATCCCCCCTCCTATGCTTGGCTTAGTAGTTGACATCTAGTATTATAGCAATTTATCCAAAATTAAAAATGATAATCTCTCATAACAGTTTCATTTGTCTGATACCAAGCTTTTGATGACTTAAAGATAACATTTCAATATTTCTTTTTGCTTTCTTTCTTACCAGAGAATCTATTTTTTTCTATTTTTTAGGTGAAACTATCATATATTTATATATTTATTTTTCAGGAAAAAAAATCTATCCTAATATGGAATATGGACTCTAGGTACCCACATCGATCTTGAAAAAGAACAAAGCTAGAAGATATATATTTTCTGATTTCAAACCATATAAAGCTACAATAATTGAAACAGTGTAGTACTATTCTAAAGGCACATATATAAACCATTGGAGTTAAATAAAAGCCTAGAGCTAAATTCTTCCCTATATTGTCAAGTTATTTTTGACAAGGTTTCCACGAACATTTGGTGGTGGAAATAATAATCTTTTAACTAAATATTGTTGAAACATAATAATTACATGGAAAAGAATAAAATTGGACCCTTACCTAATCCCATATACAAGTATTAACTCAAAATAGATAAAAGACCTAAATATAAATCTTAAGACTATAAACTTTTAGGAGAAAATCTGGGTCATAAAACCTCACAACATTGAAATTGGCAGTGATTTCTTGGTTATGATTTCAATGGCACAGGCAACAGAAGAGTATACAAACTCCCTAAAAAATAAAAAACATATTGTATATCCAAAGACAATGTAAACAGAGTTAAGAGTTACTAATAGAATGGGATAAAATATTTCCAAATGCTATATCTGAAGGTATATTAATATTCCAACTAGAAATCCTAAAAATTAACAACAATAAAGGCAAACAATACCCTTTAGAGATAGGTAACAGACTAACATAAATAATGAATCTCCACAGATAACCAATCTTAGTTGTCTGTTGGATGGAAAATCTTGTTTCTCTAGTTCTGATGTGTGTTACCTATTTCTTCTTTGTAGTTAATCTCTTTGAGTATTTTCTCTAGTGCTGGTTTTGAAGACATAAATTCCTTCAGTTTCTGTTTGTCATGGAAGCTTCTTATTTCCCCATCTAATTTGATAGAAAGTTTTGCTGGGTAGGAAATTTTTGGCTGGAAGTTGTTTTCTTTCAAAATTGGGAATATGTTACTCCAAGCCCTTCTGGCTCTCATAACTTGGTTTGGGAAGTCTGGAGTGATTCTAATTGGTTTGCCTCTGAATGTCTCTTGGCCCTTTGCTTTTGTTGCCTTTAAGATTCTCTGCTTGGCTTCCACATTGGTCATTTTGACAATTATGTGGCGTGGGGATCCTCTTCTCCGATCCTGTCTAAAGGGAGTTCTATAAGTTTCCTGGACCTGCGTATCGACCTCTTGCTCTATGTCTGGAAAATTTTCTGCTATTACTTCCTTGAAGAGATTGTTGATCCCTTTAGTTTCACTTTCTTTTCCCTCCTCTATTCCAATTATTCTTAGGTTAGCTCTCTTAAAATGGGCCCATATTTCTTCAATATCAGATTCCTGCTGTCGGATATTTTTTCCTAGATTAGAAACTATGCGTTCATTTTTGGAATGATCATCTTCTAAGAGTGAGATTCTGTTCTCCATGTGTTCTAATCGGTTGTTTGTGCTTTGAATTGAGGCCTTTACTTCATTAATTGCATCCTTTATCTCTTTTTGGCTCTCTCTAAGTTCTTTTCGAAGCACCTCTATTATTTCTACAGTTATTTTCCTGATTTGATCTTCTAGAAATCTCTGATTTTCTGTTTTATCGGGTTCTGATGTTGTGGGGTTGTGAGCATTAATTGCTCCAGTATTATTCCTCTTTCCCATGATTTCGGAAGTTTGTGCCTTCTCTGGGTTCTTCCCTTGGGTCACTATGACTTCACTTAAGGTGCTCTGGATCTCGAGTCAGTAGTATCTCAGACCCCACTACTCCTTTACTGGGTTTTATCACAGAGTCTCCGACCCAGAGAGTCGATAGAGGCTGCTTTAGACCGTGGGGGGTGCCAGGTTGCACGTTCTCCTATGGTGTGATATCACTGCCACCGCCCCTCTCCCACTGGGTCAAGTCCCAGTGAGTACAGTACTGGGATTTCTCCGCTGTGGCCCACAATTTGACTCACTGTTCTTGAGTACGCAGATGTAGCTGTAGTGAGTTCCGTGCTGCTGCCACCGGTGGCAATATGGCGCCGCTGCTACGCCCTCGGCTGTTGGGCTGGCGTTTTTTTTTTTTTTTTTCTTGGTTTTGATTTCCACTCTGAATCCCTGCAGCGTGTGCTGAGCTCAGACACTGGGAGCTTTAGATGTCCTCTGCGCCGAGAAATCCTGCCTGGCTGTTCCGCAGCGGCTCCCCTCGGCTTGCTGTGGCCGTCCCGTGAATTCGCCGGCAGTATGGCGCTGCTGCCGCATCTGCCGCATCCTTGGGCGTGAGGATATCCTCTGTGGCTCTGTTCTCAGTCCGCTTTCTCTCTGAAGCCTGGTGATTTTTTTTGTTTCTCTGGTGATGTTGTTTTCTGGCTTTGAAAGGCGCTGATTTTGTGGTAATGGATACTTGTTGTTAGCGGGGCTCTTAAGCCCCGCTTTTCTCGGTCGCCATCTTCCCGGAAGTCATGAGTCTTACCCAAAGCCACTATCTTCATCTGTGTGATCCTCAGCCTTCCTAGAAGGAGCATTTGACTTGACTTGCAGTAAAACCCAAACTCTTTCTGGCAGGCTGGGGAAAGGGCATTTCATTACTCAGCTACAAAATGTCATTTTCTGCCGTGCCTGTCTCATGGGAAGGTCGATCATGATTGTAGAAAGTAAAAGGTAATAAATAAAGGAATGGAAAAACCATTATACCAAGGAAACTTAGGTGTTTACTAAGTTTCCTTGTAGTATGCACTCGAAGTAAAGAATTTAAATTCACCGTCCCTGCTCTTGAAGAGTTTATAGCCTAAAGGAGAAAAAAACAAATGGACACCAACCATTTGCATCGTAGGTGCTGGGCTGGAGTTGGCTCAGAATGCAGTGGTGTCTTACAGAAGGGGCAGGTGCTTCAGCCTGAGGTTGGGGAGGGAGTACGGGGCAAGCCTTTCCCCTCCTACCACCAGAGCCAGCATCCACCAAGGGCTTCCATGCTTGCTGCTAATGATGGTACAGATGCTTGTTTAATCCCAACAGCTGCCCTGTGTGATGTTTCCCTCCCTGTCCCCATTAAGCATATGGGAAGAGTGTTGTGGGCTGAGGCTAAGATGTTTGCTCAAGGTCACAAAGGCAGAAGCCACTTGACAGTGTCCATCTGACACCGAAATCGGCGCAGAACACAACTTCTCCAGGGCTCAGCCCTTCTGCAGAAGCCAGGAACCACCTGCATATTGACCAGTGTGTGTCGGGTGGTCAGGCCAATAGGAAAAGGTATTTGGGATAAAAAGAACTGCAAGTGAAAATTGAAGGTGAAAGATGGATTTGAGGCAGTTTGGAGCAGGTATAGGATGCATTTGAGAATACTGAGATGCCCGGGTGATAGATGTGGCAGACACCTGACTGAGAAAGCCCTCATATAGTAATATTTTTCAATTATTTTTGACACATATGTTGACGCATACTGGCATGTGACATTTTGATGTCTGTGTATATTTGTCATTTCTTAGTGTTGGAAACATTCAAAATCCTCTCTTCTGGATATTTTTGGGATATGCAATAAACTGTTTAGCATAGTCTTTTAAAATATATTCTTATTTTTAATTGGCACAGAGTCATATATATTTGCAGGGTACAACATGATATTTTGGTTTTGAATGAGCTGTCTTCTAACGGTGATATATTGCTTTCCATTTCATTTAATCTTCCAAAATTTCTTTCTATTGCTGTCTTCATTTCATTTATTAACTCTTTCATTTCATTCCAGGCCTTATTCTGATTCTTTCTTAATGTCTTCATTTCCTCTTTCATTTCTTGTACACTTGCTGTGAGGCCTTTCATCATATTGTAGATCCAGATTCAGAATTCTCCTTGCATTTCTTGTAGGTCAGTATTTGTGTTTTCCCTTATTTCCTCACTGTTCCTAGTTCTCATATTTTCAGAGTTCTCAGGATTGTTTTTCTGTTGTTTTTCTGTTTGTTCTTCTGTTGTCTTTCTGTTTGTTTTTCTGTTGTGTGTCTTCTTACTTTTGGTGTGACTCTGGACAATCTGTCTGACCCAGTCTTAGCAGATGGGATTTAGAGGCATCAGCAGGTCCATGCACGGGTAAGCAGTGCTTTTATCAGTGGTGAGGGTTGACTAAGGGGGGAGGAGCTGGAGTAACGGGTACAGGAGTCAGGTAAAGTACAAGATGATTAAGTTGAATAAGAATTTAAGTATAATAAGGTAGTATCTGGTTGAGAATGAGAGAAGGTAAGATAGTAGGATTCTTGTAGTTAGTATAGAGTAGATATGGAGATATGAAATAGCTTGAATATAAAACAGGGAGCCAGGCGTGGTGGCGCACACTTGTAATCCCAGCGCTTGGGAGGCTGAGACAGGAGGATCGCACAGGTTCGAAGTCAGCCTCAGCTACTTAGCGAGGCTCTCAGCAACTTAGTGAGACCCTGTTTCCAAATAAAGTATAAAATAGGTCTGGGAGTACAGCCAGGAGGTAGAAAAGCCCCTGGGTCCCACTCCCAGTACCAATAAATAAACAAATAAAAATAAAAATAAACAGGGAGATACAGTAAAGGAAACAAAGTTTTGAGTGAAGAGAACTAGCGACAGTGTAAAAGAAAACAAAACCAGCAGCCCTGCTAATTTACATATATAGGCCCGGGCCCATAGAATGTCTGACTGTCTGTTCACTGTAGTAGACTCTGGAGTATATTCCAGTGTCTCCCATTTGCTCCTTAACCTACTGTCAGCTTTTGGACCCACTTTATGAGTGTGTGTGCCCCTCTCTCGCCTCTGACAGCTTGGTGCTCAGATATCAGGAAACCAGGTGTCACTGTAAATGAGTCCATGAAAGCTCAAGGTTCTGCGTTTTCCTGCCGTGGGCTCTGCGCTCTCCACCCTGGGCTCTGCATTCTGTGCCCTGGGCTCTGTTTTCTCTGGCCCTGCGCTCCATGCCTTCAAACCCTGGGCTCAGTGCCCTCCGCCCTGGCTGTGCTCTCTCCATGCTGGGCTCTGCGATCTCCAGCCCTGTGCTTGTACTTTCAGGCCCTTCCGGCTCTGTGCCTCCGGCTCTGTGCCTTCCGGCTCTGTGCCTTCCGGCTCTGTGCCTTCCGGCTCTGTGCCTTCCGGCTCTGTGCCTTCCGGCTCTGTGCCTTCCGGCTCTGTGCGTGCGCCTCCCTATCCACACCAGCAGAGGCACCCAGTGTAGTCTCGGAGCAACCCCGTGACCCTGTGCAGGTACCATGCTCTGAGCACGATGGGCCTTTCCTGAATCTCTGGAGGTTCTAACTGAACTATTTCAGGGGTGAGCTGCCAGATCTCAGCCCACTGGGGTCCTCATAGCTGCTCTGGGTGGTTGTCTGCCTCCGCTGAGTAATGCAACACTGTCACCTTGCTGTCCTGCAGGCCAGGTCTCTGGAGAGCACAGTGCGCTGCTGTGGGTGCCAGCTTCTGGTGAGTACACGGGTTTTTGATCTTTTTCTGCATCCCTGAAGCGTGGTACCGGTCACTTAAGATGATGCAGCTCTGCCGCTGCTTACTGCACTTCAAGTTCTTGGATTACTTGTCGGAATTTTGGGGGCTGCGGATCAGGAGCTGGCAGTCACGGTTCAGGCTGCTGGACGGAGATGGCGCCGCACGCCAGGTCAGTCCAGTACACAGTTCCTTAAAAAGTATCTCAAATTTTACTGGCCTGTGTTGCTGAGTGCCGGTCTGGATCTCTGGAGGGCGTGTTGAGCTCGGCCACCACTGCTGGAAGTTGTAGCCGGTGTTTGCACAGGAGGAACTGATGACTTACAACTCCGATGATCCGCAGCTGCGTACTTTAGGTCCTTGGTTGTTTTCCCGTAAAGCAAGATGGCGCTGTTGTGGTGCCCGCGGCCACAAGGCAGGAGGGTTTCTTTTCTGGTGTTGTTGAGTGCCGCTCTGGATCTTTGGAGGGCGTGGTGAGCTCGGCCACCACAGCTGGTAGTTGTAGCCGGTGTTTGCGCAGGAGGAACTGATGCCTTACAACTCTGATGATCTGCAGCTGCTCCCTTCAGAGCCTTAGTGGTTTTCCTGTTGTCTCTGAAGTCAGGTGCAGTGAAGCGACATAGCACTGTTGTGGCACCTGCGGCTGCCAGATAAACATTTCTTTTCTGCTCTCTGATCACCTTGTGCTTATCATGTTATTTTTCTAGTTGTGGTATTTTCTGGCTTTTGTAGAAAGCAGTGGGACCGGGCATCAGCAGGACTGGTACATGCACCTTCCCTTGGTCACCATCTTGCCCTACCGCCACTTGATTTTAAGTCACTGCTTGACAATTCAATATACATATGCAGTGTGTAAAGATCAGACCAGTGTAAGTGACATATTTACTATTTCAGACATTTCCCATTTCTTTGTATTGGAAACACGGAAAACCCTCTCTTCTAACTATGTTGAAGTAGTAAAATTGTTGGCTATAATCTTGAAAGTTATCAACTTTGGCCTTTTCTATGGCCAATTTAGAATGTTTCCCATTCTCAAAAAGAAATGAAATTAACCAGATAGCACTGGCATTTTTGATAATCTATCATACCTTGCTCAAAAAAAGAGTAAGAAAGATCCTGTGATCCCTGAAGAGAAAAGAATTAGCAAGAATCCTAGTCTATTCCTCTCCTTGAGTACCTTAAAACAGTAAAGCTGTCACTTTGAACTAATTATGGCGTGAGAGGTCCATTAGAGCCATACACGGCAGATTCCAAATTTGCAGATTTAGGAATAAAATAAAATATTGGATCATTGAGGCATTCCTTTTGGAAATGAAATTTGACAATTTTTTTCTGTTAATGTGTGTTCCCACTCCTCTGCCAAGCTGGGGGATGCCAAAGCCCTGACCCTCGGTCTAGGGCTTTGCAGAGCAAGGCCTGCGGATGAGAGAGGAGGCCAGGGGCTTGGAGGTAGCCAGTCCCACTCAATGCCATCACCCCCCAAACCCCACCCCAACCTTTATGGAACCCAGAGGAGGCTAGGTCATCCCAGGCCCATATATGGGCTAAGTCATAATGCCTACTTCACAGGGAAAAACGGGGCCAGCAGCAACACATATAATGCTCAGCCCAGTACAAAGTGACCCATCAATGGCAGACCTCATATGATGGCCTTGATTGCCATTTGAATTTCTGGCCCCCACAGAACATATCGTGAGCATGCTGGATCAGCTCCAAATCGAAAGAGCCTTCAAAGCATGCTCCCCTCAGCTGAGCATGGTGGTGCACGCTTGTAATCCCAGCATTCGGGAGGCTGAGACCAGAGGATCACGGTTCGTGGACAGCCTCAGCTACTTAGTGAGGCCCTTTGCAACTTAGTGAGACCCTGTTTCAAAATAAAGAATAAAAATAGGGCAGGGAGTGTAGCTTAGAGGTCAAATGTCCCTGGGTTCCATCCCCAGACCCACAAAAAAAAATGCTCCCATCACCCCAACATCCATCAGATTTGTCCCTGAGTGTAAGGACAAGAACAGTGTCACTGTCCCACTTCCCCACCGACAGCTATAAGCAGCACATCACAGGCCCAGTTCTGTAGCTCAGAGACGTGCTGTGGATCTAGACTGTAGAAATTGTCCATTGTACCAGTGATTCTCTTTGGTTAGATATTTTGGTTAGATAGTTAGATATAGAAGAGCACCATAAATAGGTGAAGAGCTCATAAATAGGTGTTTGGAGCTAATGTAATTGAGTCATGAGAGTTGTAATCCCAGAGATGGATACATCCATTGCAATGGGTTTACCTGGGCGGTACATGGTAAAACAGTTAGGTGTGGCTGGATGTGGTCCCTGGGGGTGTGGCCTTGGGATTATATAACAGGTGCCTCCTCCCCCAGCTCCCTCTCTGGCTCCCATCTCTGTGATATAAAGAGCTCAGCTCCTGAGTTCTCTCTTGGCCTCCCACCTGAAATCTGCCGTCTCCAGCCTCAAATGGACCGAGCCCCAAACCGTAAGAAAATAAATCTCCTTTCCTCTAAGTGATGTGGTCACATATTTAGGTGATGGCTGTAGAAATGCTGACAGAGACAGCTGGCGTGGACCCAGCTCCTCCACTGTTTCAAGTGAGGCTCTCCCTGCTGCCGTGTTAATTAAGCCTACCATGTGGGGAGAGGGGCAGGAATTGCTCAACACGGATGTGGAAGGTGCCGCCTTAGGAATTACTGTTTAAATTACTTGCATTCGAGGATTTAAGTGGAACACACACCCCCCCAGTGACTCCAGAAGTGAGCCGTTGGCTCGCTGTCCGTTCTGGTCAAAGCTCACTCAGCCCTCATCAGCATCTGCCGTGCGCCTGGCCATCTGGTAGATACAGGAATGAATGAGATGCCACTTCATCATCCAGCAGCTTAACCTGCAGCAGATGAATGGCATGTAGGTCAGTTGCCTGAAGTCCCAAAGGATGCAGAGATGGACCGAACACGTGGAAGAATTCACAGGACTGAGAAAGAGGCTGGGGATCTCAAAGGTACCACGGAGAACTTGGTGTCTTCTTCAGTCTTGATGGAAGGAGAGCAGCCCAGCGAGGGGACACCGTGTGGAGGCGCAGGACTGGGAAATCTGGGAGTGTGGTTCAGCTTCTCAGAGGCACAAAGATGGTTTGGAGCAGCCACTGGAACTTACTAAAGAGCAGAGGATAATTTCTGTGTGGGTGTCTAGGGTGGCCTCCAGGGAGCATTCTTTGGTGCCAATAGATGGGCTGGACTAAAATTGGTGGACAAGCGGTTCTCCAAGCAGAGAGACCACTAGGGAAGTGGTCTACCCTGAGAATAAAAGGATGTAGGGCCAGGGCTTTCCCAAGGGTTTGTACCCATGGGTGGGATTCAGTTCCTGCTGTCTGCCATTGCTTTTCTGATACATCATCCAGAACTCTTGTTGGTAGGAAGGCCAAAGTCCAAATAATGAAATATGGTAGCAGGAAGGATGCAGAGCCTTTGCCAGGGGTCTTCAAAATCACAGTCCTTGTGAACTTGGCTGAGAAAGAAAACACACTTACCCTTGAAAACAAGAAGACAAGATTACCTTTGGTTGAGTAAAGAACACTGACTTCAACTAGTTAAATGGCATGGCAAGAGACCAGGGGAGCCACTCGTTTAACTGGCTTTTTGGGTTGTTTTCATTCTTTTTTTTTTTTTTTTTTTTGCAAAACTTAGGGTGGAACTCAGGGGCATTCTACCTCCAGGCTACACCCCCAGCCCTATTTTCTATTCCTTATTTTTGTTTTGTTTTTTTGTTTTGTTTTCTTTTGTTTGTTTGTAAAAATTTTATTTAGTAACCACTTATATTACTTGGATAATTTTATGTATTCACCTAAAGTCTTATAGATTATTTTTACTACTTGCATAATTATAATCATGTTAAACTTAATGTCTATTCCTTATTTTTGAAACAAGGTCTCACTTTTGCACAGGGCCTCACTAAGAAGCTGAGGCTGGCTGAGAACCACCATCCTTCTGTCTCAGCCTCCCAAATGCTGGGATTACAGGCGTGCATAACCACGCCCAGCTTGTTTTTCATTCTTAAAGAAAGTGTTCTATATGGTGGTAAACTTTAAAGCCTTAAGTGACAGCCACCATTAATATCACTCAGCATCACCCTCTGAAGGAATTTAAAACAAGTCATAAACTGGCTATGGAAATAGGGGCAGCTAAATTATAGGACCAGCCTAGGTGTCCCTCGACAGATAAATGGGTTATAAAATCATGTGATATGCCGGGCATGGTGGCGTACGCTTGTTATTCCCGTGTTTGGGAGGCAGAGACAGGAGGATCATGTAGGCTCGAAGAGACCCTGTTTCCAAATAAATAAAAATATAAAATATAGGTGTCTGGGAGTGTAGCCCAGAGGTAGAAGGGTTTCCAGGAACCCCAGTATCACCAAAAAAAAAAAAAAAAATCATGTGGTATACACACAATGGAATTCTACTCGGCAATGAAGAAGAACGGTATTATGTCATTTTTAGGAAAACGGATGGACTTAGGGAACATTATGTTAAGTGAAATTAGCCAGGCACAGAGGGCGAAGGGTCATAGAGTTAGTCTCATATGCGGAAGCTAGGGCGTAATCCGGATGCCAGAGGGACTTCAGATAAAGTAGGAGAAGCCCCAGAGGAGCGATGGAGGGGTCTAGAGGAGGGCTGGGAGAGGGAGAATTCGTGAAGGAGCCACCTCCGTCGATATTATGCACATACGTGAGCGTGCCAGTGCCAATCTCAGGGCCATGTGTGTGGAGGGAGAGCACAAAGGGAGCCGGGGGCACCCGCCGAGTGCGGTGTGCAGTACGTCCTTATCACTCTGAGTTACATCAAGACGTGAGTCTACGACACACCAGTAAAAGGATATTTTTTTAAATATATGGTGCTGTCGGGTGCGGCGGCGCACGCTTGTAATCCCCGTATTTGGGAGGCTGAGACAGGAGGACTGTGGTTCACGGACAGCCTCAGCTACTACTTAGTGAGGCCCTGCGCAACTCAGCGAGACCCTGTTTCAAAATAAAGAATAAAAACTAGGGCTGGGCCGGGCGTGGTGGCACACACTTGTAATCCCCGCGCTTGAGAGATGGAGGCAGGAGGATCACACAGGTTCGAAGCCAGCCTTGCTGGCTTAAGAGACCTTGTTTACAAATTTTTTTTAAAAAACATAAAATAGGTCTGGGAGTACAGCCCGGAGGTAGAAGGGTTTTCAGGAATCCCAGTACCACACACACAAAAAATAGGGCTCGAAATATAATTCGGAGGTTAAATGTCCCTGGCTTCCATCCCCAGTACCACAAATACACACACACACACACACACACACACACACACACACATACATACATATATATATACATATACATATACATATATTAGTTCAGAGTGATGTGGAAATGTCATGGAACTAGTGGAGCCTGATTTCTTAAACTATGCCTCTTAAGTCTCTTTCTTCATCTCTTAAAAACCATGATCAAATATAACATGGAATTGAGACGCCTCGTCCAGCAAGGCGGCACTAGCTATACTCAGTGTGACATTAGGACCGTCCACCTCCAGAATCCCCCATCTTTCCGAACTGAACTCCGTGCCCATCAAACAGGAGCTGCCGCTGCCCGCCCCGTGTCCCCAGAAGCCGCGCTCTGCTCCTGCCTTTATGAGCAACTTGCCCTTCGGTGCCTTGAAATGGTGTTTCTGCCGCTGGCTAGATGGGACCGAGCAGAACACTTCACCAGCCTTACTTTCTCCGCCTATAAATGGAGTAAGAATAGTGCTCATAAGGTTGTTATGACGCTGGAATGAATTAAAACGCATTTCTTAAGTTGGTATTTAAAGCTCACTGCGTGCTGTACACTGCACAAACATATTCTGATTATAGATGTATGCTGTAGGCGCTTGCTGTCATTGTAGCAAGTCTTAGAGAGATCTCAGGATCAAATATCAGCTGACCCTTAATTACCTTAGCATCCGTCTCCCCGCCGTGAGCCACAGATGCCAGGACAGGGGTAATAAAGCTCCGAGGATTACATCCAGTCAATTATTTTTGATGATATGTAAGAGACCAGGTCATCAAATTGGAATCCATGAAAATAATTCCCCATGCATTATGTGAGATCCGGGCAAAGGCCTCAAAAAGATGTCAGTTTTGGAACAAACTCTATTTCTGATTTTAAAAGTTATATATGACTGTAGTAGAAGCCATAGAAAGGTACATGTCAAAAAGTAAATATGTTTTTAATAATTCTTCACTCAGAAACAGTCACAGTTCATTTGGATAAGTTTTCTTTAAATGCATTCAAGTTATTATCAACTAAAGACATTTACATACCTGTTTATTCTTTCTACCTATTTATCTACATACCTATCTACCTATGTGTGATATATTTTATTTATTTATTTATTTATTTATTTATTTATTTATTTATTTTTGGTGGTACTGAGGATGGAACCCAGGGGCCTTCTACCTCCGGGCTACACTCCCAGACCTATTTTATATTTTATTTGGAAACAGGGTCTCTTAAACCAGCTGAGGCTGGCTTCGAACCTGCACGATCCTCCTGTCTCAGCCTCCCAAGCGCGGGGATTACAAGCGTGCGCCACCACGCCCGGCTTATGTGTGATATATTTACCTTATATAAAGGTATTTAAGCCAGGCTTGATGGCACACATCTGTAACCTCAGTACCTGGGAGGCTGAGACAGGAGGATTTCAGGTTCAAGGCCAGCCTCGGCAACTTAGCAAGGTCCTCCAAAACGTAAACCTTGTTTTAAAATTAAAATAGGGCTGGGGGTGTAGCTCAGACATAGAATGTCCCTGAGTTCAACCCCTAGTACTACAGAAAAAGGACAGAGAAAGAAGAAAGAAAGAAAGAAAGAAAGAAAGAAAGAAAGAAAGAAAGAAAGAAAGAAAGAAAGAAAGAGAGGGAAGGGAAACGAAGGAGAGGAGGAAGGAAGGAAGGCAGAAAAAGGAAGGAAGGAAGGAAGGAAAAGAGTAAACGGGGCTTACTTGGAACTTGAGCTCCACAGATGTAGATCGCATTGGGCTGAATTACACGGGCTCCCCTACAGATAGCTGGTTAATGTGAAACTAAACCAGTTTGCCACTTTACCATGAAAAGTGGTGATAAACCCGTGTGCATCATGCATGTCAAGAACGTGGCCCCCAGAAAAACGATCAATCACTGCTGTCTCGGTACATCTGGAAATATCTTTTGAGCCTAAAAATAATGGGCCACGTTAGCTAATGCAGAACAGTTATTTGGCTAAATTAAGCTTCAGCTACTATCAAGAGACTCATTCCAAAATGGGCTTTTTAAAGTAATAATAGTAATGCCTTATTAATTATTTATAAGGTAATTATATTTGAACCCCTGCTGTCTCCATCCATCTACATGATATTGAAACCAAGAGAGAAGGAAGGAAGGAGTGGGTAGATATATTCTCATTTTTCCACCAAAGGTAGTATTTTTCTGTGCTAAAAATACTGGAGTGATTTTTTTTTTTTTTTTTTTTTTTGCGGTACTGAATATTGAACCCAGAGGCATTCTACTTCTGAGCTATACCCCAGGCCTATGTTTTATTCTTTATTTTGAAACAGGGTCTCACCAAGTTGCAGAGGTCCTCACTAAGTAGCTGAGGCTGGCCGCCAGCCTGTGATCCTCCTGTCTCAGCCTCCCAAGTACAGGGATGACAAGCGTGCGCCACCACGCCCGGATGGAGTGATTCTTACTAAAGGACATAATCCACAATTTTTTGCGTCTTATTTAGATGTGTTGTGGATAGAGGTTACTCTGTGGCACACACTTTGCCACATTTTCTGATAGTTTATGATGTCATGAGCCTTTCTTTCAATTCACAGCCAATGTGGCAGCGTAGACACAGGGCGAATGGGGCAGATGGCCAGAAAACCAAAGCCACCTAATCTCAGGGCGGCATTAGTTAAGACTTCCCAGACAGCAGGCAGCTGGTCCTGTGCACAGTCACTAAAATAACCATTAACTGCCTCTCAGCAAAGACTCCAGACAAAGAAGTGGGTGATCCTTAGGCAAGCCCACTGAGTGGAAAGGACCGTTTTCTGATCTAGAATGTCCAATATTAAAAATCCGGAGCACATAAATGCCCCACTGAGGCAGTAACTCCACAGAAAGCCAGGGGTCCTGCTCTTCCGGACGCAAAAATAAGGCCCTGGAGCCACAAGCTGGTTCCAGCGTCACAGAAACACAAGTACTTAATAAAGACTAAGTGAATGGTTCGGGTGAATTGCGGTGGACTCTGAAATGTACAGTCAGCAGAGGCTGAGGGGATTGAGGAGGTAGCGAGGGGGTGGTTAAAAGTCACACATGTCTAGTGTAGAATTTTATTTTATTTTTGGTGGTACTGGGGATGGAACCCAGGGGCTTTTCTACCTCCAGGCTGTTCTCCCAGACCTAATTTATATTTTATTTTGAAACAGGGTCTCACTAAGTTGCCGAGAGTCTCACTAAGTAGCTGAGGCTGGCTTCGAACTTGCGCAATCCTCCTGTCTCAGCCTCCCAAGCGCGGGGATTACAAGCGTGCACCACCACGCCCACGCCCGGCTAGCGTAGAAAATTTAGAAACTCACAAAAGTTGAAATCCTACCACCTACAGAACATTGCTAGTAATGGCTTGGCGTAATCCTTCCAGACTTTTCAATACACATGTTTATATAAAATGTTACCTAAATTGCATCATACTCTATGTAATATTTTATCCCGCTCAGTTACATTTAATGTTATATATGTGAAAAGCGTATTTTCAAATCAGTGACTATCCCATGACTCATTCAAAAGGCTGCTTAAAGGCCGGGCGTGGTGGCGCACGCTTGTAATCCCCGCGCTTGGGAAGCGGAGACAGGAGGATCACGCAGGTTCGAAGCCAGCCGCGCTGGCCTAAGAGACCCTGTTTCAAAAATATAAAATAGGTCTGGGAGTGTAGCCCGGAGGTAGAAGGGCTTCCAGGAACCCCAGTACCACCAAAAAAAAAAAAAAAGAAAGAAAGAAAAAAAGGCAGCTTAATGTTTTGCACGCAGATGCATTATTATGTATTTAAGTTAACTCATCTTCGGGGGCGTGAAAAGAGATTTCAGGTCTCTGAAATTCACTAATATGAATTGTAAGGCACTAAGTATCCTATAGACAAATTTTTGTCCCATTTTATGCTGTTTTCTGAGGACCTACCTGTAGGCCTTATTTTGTCCATGCCCATGGATAATTTCTAAGCTCACACTCTCTCCAGCAGAGTAGAAAACACCCAGAGCCTCACTAACGCCAAACGTAATCATTATTAAGTCTATCTCTCACCATAGGCAGGAGACTTGTCATTGCTACTTTAATGTGAGGTTTTCTGATTGTAATAAACTAAACAGTTGTGGTTTTGTTTTTATTTCTCAGTTGTGTGTGCGTGTGTGTGTGTGTGTGCGTGCGTGTGTGTGTGTGAGAGAGAGAGATACAGACAAAGGATTAAACGTAGAGATTTTCTATCTCCGAGCCACACCTGTAGCCTCATTTTGTTTTTTACTTTGAAACAAGGTCTCGTTGTCTGCTTTGCTGAGGGACTCACTGAGTTTTTGAGGCTGGCCTCAAACCTGTGATCCCCCTGTCTCAGCCTCCTAAGTACCTGAATTCCAGGCATGCACCACCACACTGAGCTTGGATTTTTTTTTTTTAAACTGGGCATTCGTGCCCTCTTTCCTTTTCTCTTTTAAATGGTTAGTTAACGTATGGTCGATTTCTAATCAAATATTTCTCCATCGTTATTTGTGACAATAACTTTTACACAGGTATTTCACCCTTGCGATTTATTTTATTGATTCCACTCACAGAACTCCTGCCTCATTCTGAGATGATGCACCCCTGTGGCTACTCATTAAAAGAATCCATTCATTCTCATTCCCTCTCTCTCTCCTCTCTCTCTCTCTCTCTCTCTCTCTCTCTCTCTCTCTCTCTCTCTCTCTCTCTCTCTCTCTCTCTCTCTCTCTCTCTCTCACACACACACACACACACACACACACAGCCTGAATATAACTTGTCCTTTTCTATTTTTCTTGCTTTGCTTGCTAACATCTAGAAGTTGTATTCAAATGAGCCAGGACTCAGTTTCCTCTCCCTGAAGAAAGCCCTTAGAAAAAGCTCCACCCTTCCTACCTCTGTGGCTGTGTGTGTGTGTGTGTGTGTGTGTGTGTGTGTGTGTGCTGTCAGATTTCTCCCTTGTTGGTAACTCATGCAGTCAGCAGGTGTGTCCCTTGTGTGAAAACCATCTGGGGCCAATTTAACATGATGTGGGATGTGACCATCTTTTCTCTCCTGTGCTAGAAGGAGAGATCAGTTGTGCTCTTTTTGAAAATTAAGAGATTAATGGACTCTCAATGACTCTAAACTTAAAGCTGGTCTTCCAAGTGAACCCTGAAAGAATAAAAACTCAGACTTAAGTTTCAGGAATGTTTATATGGGCCCAGCAGGCTGGCACATGCCTGTAACCCCAGTACTTGGGAGGCCGAGACAGGAAGATTGCAGCTCAAGACCAGACGCAGTAGCCGGGTGTGGTGGCGCACAGTTGTAATCCCAGCATTTGGGAGGCTGTGTCTCATTTGTGATCCTCCTGTCTGGAGGATCGTGGTTCGCAGATAGACTCAGCTACTACTTAGCGAGGCCCCTTGCAACTTAGTGAGACCCTGTTTTAAAATAAAGAATAAAAAACTGGGCGTGGTGGCGTACTCTTGTAATCCCTGCACTTGGGAGGCGGAGACAGGAGGATCACGCAGGTTTGAAGTCAGCCGCACTGGCTTAAGAGACCCTGTTTCCAAATAAAAATAATATAAAATGGGTCTGGGAGTGTAGCCCAGAGGTAGAAGGGCTTCCAGGAACCCCAGTTCCACCAATAAATTAATAAATTAATAAATTAATTAATTAATTAATTAAAAATATAGGGCTGGGGTGTAGTTTGGAGGTAGAATGCCCCTAGGTTCCATCCCCAGTACCACACACACAAAAAAATTTTTTTTAAACGACCAGACGCAGCAACATAGGGAGACATGGCAACCTAGAGAGACCCTGTTTCCAAACAAACAATATAAAAAAGATTAGGGAGTTAGCTCAGAGTTAGAATGCCCCTGGGTTCAATCTCCAGTACCATACACACACAAAAAGAAAAAAAAGAGAGAAAGAAAAGAGAAAGAAAGAAAAGAGAAAGAAAAAAAAAAGACCACTTATATGGTTTTGTTTGTTTTGTAGTACTAGGATTGAACACAGGGGCATTCTATCTCCAACTTAAACCCAGGCCCTTTTTATTTTTTTATTTTGAAACAGGGTATCACTAATTGTTGAGTCTCACTAAGTTGCTGAGGCTAGCCTTGAACCTGTGGCCCTCCTATCTCAGCTTCCCGAGTACTGGGATTGCAGGCCCACACCACTACACAGGGCTAAGAGTGCTTACATGTTTAAATCCTCTGTCTTAACTAGCACACTCCTGTGTGACTAAAAACAAGTGGGCCCCACCTTTCTAAACTACATTTTCTCCTGTGTAAAACCCAGACAATAATCCTTCCTTCCCTGCCATGATAGTTAAAGAAGAGAATGTTCCCAGGGATCATCTCAATAAAGAGGCTCTGAGAAGTGTGGGCTGAATTTGAATTTAAGGGAAGGTAAATAAATGGCATGGCAGGCACAGGCTTTAAATTCCAGCCTTGAGAGACTAAGGCTCTTTGTTCTCACTGTATTTAAAGGTCTTTCCCTGGAGTCTAATTTACTGCTAGCAACTGGCACAAGAACTGGGAGATGAGAATGATAAATTTGGCAAATGATTTGAAACATTTTGAACATGAAAATTTCTTAGAGAAAATAAGTCCAGGCAAAAACCAGAAGAAATGAATCAGGAAGCCTGGTACCCTACCTCCTACGTTTGTGTTCAACAGCCATTGAAAAATAATACAAGTTAAGGTTTATCGAGGCCTAACCCTGTACCAGACCTGTGCCAAGTAAACACCAAGAGGATCTTGTCATCCTCCCTCCGCTGGCACGAGGTCAGGAGTGCTGGGAACACAGGACCGCGGGTGAGAAGAGGGGATCTTACCCATGCTTCAACTCTAGGTGACAGAGTGGGAATTTGTCCATCCTGTCCTGACAGTGTTGCCCGTGCTTGTAGCCACATAAGAGAAAAAATCCTAAATCAAACCATCATCAGCTATCTGGGCATGGTGGCGCACTCCTGTAATCCTAGCACTTGGGAGGCTGAGAAGAAAGGATTGCATGTTCAAAACCAGTCTTGAGAGCCAGGTGAGATGGCGCGCGCTAGTAATCCCAGTACTTGGGAGGCTGAGACTGGAGGATCACAGGTTTGCAGCCAGCCTCAGTTACTTAGTGAATCCCTCTGCAATCTAGTGAGACCCCGTTCCAAAATAGGGGATAAGAAATAGGGCTGGGGGTGTAGCTCAGAGGTAGAATGCCCCTGGGTTCAATCCCAGTGCTGCAAAAAAAAAAAAAGAAAGAAAAAAAACTTTATAAGCTTGTTCTGCACTGTTCTCAAAGGAATATATCAATTTTTTTTAGAATGTGTTAGAACCAAATTGGCAATTTGCTGCATATGAATTAGTAGGAAAAAGAAAACCTATTTCCACTTTACTTGAATGGCTTTTATTTTTTTCCCTCATAATTAACACTTAGACTAGCCAAGATCCTTAATTCTCCTTAATTAAAACCTTTTGTTTCTTAAGAATGCCATTTTTACCAAAAAAAAAAAAAAAAGTTGAAGTACACAGAGAACGGATTTCTTTTCTTTGAATACTCCCTTTCTTCTTTGGGCTGTTCCTAGTCCTTCATAGTTTTTATTCCATAATGTTCTTTCTGGAAACTTCCATGATTGGTTATACTGAGACACTCATTCTGTGTGTGAGAACAAAACGCAAAGTCATCCACTCACCTTTATACTGAACCCCCCCCCCCCCCCCCCCCCCCCCCGCCAGCCAGAGTCAAATGCAAACAGCCTTAATGGCTGTGTTATATGTTAAAGTGGGCGTCTGCTTTCATTTCCCCATAATAGAACCTATGCATACAGAGCACAGAATTATGGTAAAATTTAAGACATCGTTCATGAACAAATATATTCTTTTAGCCAGAGGGGTGACATTAGAAGGCCCCGGGGACTGGAAGAGTAATGGCTGCGGGATAAACCCTGATGAGTTATTGGCAAGATGTCTTTATGCTTATTATGCAAAAAGAAAGGAAAAGTGAGCGGTGGTCAGGGTGTCCATATTTCTTAAATTATGTACACGCTTCTCGTCCTTTTCAATTCCATTAAGAGACGTGGCTGACCAGAAACTTAGCGCGATTGCTCGTAAAACTCAGACTCACTGCGGCAGCAGCAGGGCGCACCGAGCACCAGGCAAATTGCTAAAGGAAAAAGTCAGCATTAAGATTCAGAACTTAAAACCCCAAGGCCATTTCCCCATCCACTCGCCCACTGCAGCCTCCCAGCTGAGCCCCCGCAGCCCAGCCCTCCAGTTCTCAACTGCGTTTCTCCCGGCAGTCGGCGGCGTCTCTGCCCAGCTCACCTCCTTAGAACTGACAAGTGACTGCCCATTTATGAAAAGAGCCTTTAGATGGATGAAAATGTCAGGCTCTCCAGGCAGTCTGAATGGAGAGCTAGGGGTGTTTCCTGAATGCGGTGGTCCCTGCTGCATAATTCTGCCCCATTCCCTGCTCACTAGACCCGCAATAAGCTCTGCTATCTGTCCGCCAGCCACACCGCACTCTCGGGAGGATGCTATCTCCCATACCCTCTGCCTTCCTGCCTCTCGTCCTTCCCTGAAGCCCCAGGGACCCCAGGGGCCCAAAGGATCCCAAGAGACTCCACCGTGGCACACCTTAAACCCACTTCTCCACACAATGCTTTTCTCCCTCCCAGGCATCTGCGGCGGATTAACTTACTAACCTGCAAAACTAAAAGGCTTCCTATCAAGATGTTAACGCATCGGTATATGGGTCCCCCCAAAAGCGAGTGTGATCCATTCATCTGTTGATGGACACCTAGGCTGGGTCCTTAGTTTGGCTATTGTGAATTGTGCTGCTATGGCCGTGGGTATGCATATGTTACTGTAGTTTTCTAGTTTCAACCCCTTGGGGAAAATACCCAGGAGTGGGATAGCAGGATCATATGGTGGAGCCATCCCAGTTTTCTAAGGACTCTCCACACTGATCTCCATAGCAGCTGAACTATGTACACACAATGGAATTCTACTCAGCAATAAAGCACAAAATTAGGTCATTTGTAAGAAGATGGAAAGACCTGGAGAACATTATGCTAAGTGAGATTAGCCAAGCACAGAAAGCGAAGGGTCATATGTTTTCTCTAATATCGCAAGCTAGGGAATATCTTGGATACCAGAGGGACTCCAGATAATGAAGGAGCACCTCGGTGAGCCAGGGAGGAGGGGGGACTGAGGTCCATTAACGGAAACAGTACCATGCACTGGGAGTATACATGCGAATATACCATTGTCAACCTGAGTACTTGGTATTGGGAGGGAGGAAAGGGGAGGTGGGCGAGGGGGCACCAAACACTGTGTGTATGGATGTCATTGTCAACGTGGTACATTATGATGTGAGACTGTGATGCATCAATAAAAGGGGGAAAGCTGTGTGTGTGTGTGTGTGTGTGTGTGTGTGTGTGTGAGAGAGAGAGAGAGAGAGAGAGAGAGAGAGAGAGAGAGAGAGAGAAAGGGAGAGAAGAAGAGAATCAGAAGTATCCCCAACCCTAATTTTTTGGGGGGAGCACTGAGAATTGAACACAGGGACTACTCCCCCCAGTCCTTTCCTTTGAAACAGGTGTCTCACTAAATTGCTGTGTCTGGCCCTGAACCTGTGGTCCTCCTGTCTCAGCCCCCCCAAGTTGCTGGGATTACAAGTGCACACCACCATGTGGTACCCAGCTCCTGGCCATAATTTGAAAAGAAACACTGAATGGTAGCAGAAGACCATGATAGCAATTTGGGAGTTCTTAAACTGGGCATGCCTCTTCACTTTGGTGTCAGTTTCCTGCCAGGGAAAGCTGACAGTTGTCCCAGGAAGGAGTCTTGCAGGCTAATGGGAGGACCGCGCAAAGCCAAGAGTCCACTCTGCAGCCCTCTGTCCTTGGCCAGGCAGCACTGGACTTGCATGTCTGCCCGGGACAGCAGGCCTGGTCTCACTTGAGCTGTATATACACAGCGGGGTCGGGCTTGTAACTTGACTGCCATTCTCCATAACTCCTCATCTGTATTGCGGCAGGAGACGTCTGAAGGATCCCGACTTGTGCCAGGGTGAGCTCACAAAGAGACCTGAGGTCGGTCTGGCCATTTAGGGTTACAGTCCAAGTTTCTCTCTGCCAGAGACATTATCTCATCCCTGGGTCTCACCAGAGGCAGAAGTTATGTCTCATTAAGAGTCTCCGAAGCGCTGAGATTCTGCTTTGTCACGGACAGCCATTTAGTTTATAGTTCTGCGATGTCATTAAACAACCTTTCCGTGGGGACACGGGGAAGGAGAGGCTGCGGTTAACCAGTTCAAGGCAGAAGAGAATGATAGGGCCATGGAACATCACGGTGGTAACAGTATAAAAAAAGAGCCAAACTTCTATTTTAAAAAGGAACCTAGAAGCCGGGCGTGGTGGCACACGCTTGTAATCCCAGCACTTGTGAGGCTGAGACAGTAGGATCGCAAGTTCAAGGCCAGCCTCGGCAACTTGTGAGACCCTCTGCAACTTATTGAGACCCTGTCTCAAAATATAGAATAAAATAGGGCTGGGGAGTAGCTTGGAGGTAGAATGCTCCTGGGTTCAATCCCCAGTACCAAAAAATAAAAATGGCAGTAAAAAGAGACCCCACCCCACGGCCAGGTGTGGTGGTGTCTGCCTGTAATTCCAGTATTTGGGAGGCTGATACAGGAGGATCACAGGTTCAAGACCAAGTTTCAGCAACTTAGACTCAGAAACCTACCAAAAAAAATTTTTTTAACTTAAAAAATTTTTTTAAAGGATAGGGTATAGCTTGGGTGTAGAATGCCTCTGGGTTAAATTTCCAGTACCACAAAAACAGGGGGCAAGGTGTGTGTTGCAAAGGGGTGCCTGGTATGTGTAAAAATGCATAAATTACTGAACAAATGACCTTATCTCCACTGGACATGGGTGACAGTATAAAGAGAAGACAAGTGTTGTGGGACCCCACCCTAAGAGCCAGGAAGAACAAGTCTAAAGAAACCATGGAAACCTGAAAATGGATAGAAGTCAGTGGACCTTTTCCACAATTTTTTGCAAACCCTGGAACTAAATGTCTAAGCAAGTTAGGATAGAAATTGTCCTAATTCAGAAAGAAGAAAATCATTTTTATTTTTATATAACTTTTTAAAATTAACTGAGCTGTTAAAACTTTCAGCTCATTAACTGCATGTGTCCACGGCCTTTCTTTTGGAAAACTTTTTGGGATCCCTGCTTCCCTGAACCGGTGGTGTGCAAAGTTCGTTCTGTGAGGCGCACCGCCCGCCGCAGTCTTGGCCTCGCCGGGTCCTGGGGCCACTCCCAGTCCTTTCCCTCTCCGACAGCGCCCCTGCTGGTGAGATGAGGCAGCGCTCACAGCGTGGACGCCCAGAGCCGGCTCGGAACAGCCTCCCGGGGCGATGCCTTTTGTGAGAGTTGGGGATCGTTATAATCGCGCTGTTTGCTGGACCAGGTGTCCTAATTTTTACACCTCCTCCCTCTCGTGGAAGGGTCCTGCGCTGGCTTCCAAGCCTTCTCCGGCGCGGGCGCGGTGGGGGCTGCAGCTGCAGCGTTCTGGGACAGAATATTAAAATTAAATATTAAATTAAATATTGCTGCATTTTCGAGAGACAGGAAAAAAAAAAAAATTGAAACCCGGAGGGTGGAGGGAGAGCGAGCCAGAGGGCACTGCAGAGGGGTGAAGGGCAATCTTTGCACACGAGATCAACTCTAATTTCTGATCCTGAGACCCGGAGATGCAGGGTGGAGCGCGCCTGCCTAGAGTGCCGTACATTTGCACAGATTTGGGGGCGCAGCTCAAAGGGCACCTGAAATCTGCACCAGAGCCAGAGGGATGCGGGAGTTATTGAGGGGAAGGGATGGATGTTTCTCAGCCAAAACAGACCCCAGGGTTGCGGGGGACATCCCCAAACTCCAAGAGCCGGGGAGCTGGGGCTCCCGATGGCATCTGTCGCCTCCCGCATTCTGCCGCAGGAGGGTGCTGAGTCACTCCTCTGAGCTGCGGCCGCCCCCACCCGCGAGGCGAAGGTAGCGTTGGCAGGGGCGCAGCGCCCCCTTGTCTTCCGGCAGCGTAGGCGGCCGGGGAAGGCTGGGGACAGTACGGGGGGCCCCCTGAAGATGCGCCCGCACTTGGTGCGCATGCGTGCACAGCACCCTTTTTCTGAGGAATCATAACAGAACTTTCATCCAATCCTAAAGGCAGCCTGGATCCCAAAGGAGGCTCAGGCTAGCAATCCTTTTGTTTTATATTTGGGGAAATAGTGGCACAGAGGGGGAAGGAGTGTGTCACATGTTCTGGTCTGAGGTGTGTCTTGCACTAACCCCACTGCTCTGGCCGTAATATTTTAGCACCGAGCTACTTTGGGGCTTCGAACCCTCGCTGGTGGCTTACCCAAAGCTTCTTCCAAGCCTGTTTTTAAAACATCTGCAATTCTTCCATCTCTGTCCTTTTCCAGATCCTCGCCCTTCTTGCCTGAGCCTTTCTTCTCCCACCACGCAGGTGCGAGCACTTGGAATCACAAGCACCAGCGACATCCAGGAAGACTGCTGTTGTTTTGTGCAAAACGCTGTAGGAACCAGCGGGAAACTCTGCTGGTCTGGACCCATCCACCACGGCCGCCTTGTATCCCAGGCTGCCATTCCTTGAGCGGTTCCCCCACCCTTTATTTTTATGCTAGAGATTGAACCCAGAGACATTCTACCCCTGAGCTATGCCCCCAGCCCTATTTTTTATTCCTTATTTTAGAACAGGATCTCACTAAGTAGCTGAGGCTGCGATCCTCCTGTTTCAACCTCCCAAGTACCGGGATTACAAGCATGTGCCACCACGCCAGTCAGCCCTGTCTTTTTTTTAGGAGGGTACTGGGGTTAGAACCCAGGGGCATTCTATTTCCGAGCTACACCCCCAGCCCTATTTTTTATTCTTTATTTTGAAACAGGGTCTCACTGAGTTGCAAAGAGCCTCACTCAGTAGCTGAGGCTGTCTGCCATCCTCCTGTCTCAGCCTCACAAAGGCTGGGATTACAAGACTGCACCACCAGCCTGGCTCTTAGCCCTGTCTTTTTAAGCAAAAATAGTAGCTGAGAAGAAAGATCTCAGACTGCTGGGGAGCAAAGGTGGGGCTTGGGTGTGGCCCCGTTTCTTCTGTCCTCTAATGTCTGGCCTTCAGAGCTGCAGAGACTTTTTGAACCAGTTTCCACTGGTAGATTGAGATTACTAGCCTATCTTTGCTAGAAGAATAAGCAAGCAGCTTATTTTTCTACCTTTCTTATCAAACTTTGACAATTGACTTTATATCCCCCCCCCCCACGGATCATATTATTTACTCTGGAATTGTAGATGGGATAGCCTGCTTTATTAGCTGTGGCTGGTGGCTTTATCTTTGTTCTTGAGAGATTAGGCGGCCTTGTTCCATAATATATGAAGGTTTTATTTGAGGGCAGCATCACAAGACTTTGCCAGATAAAATTGAATAGAGGAGCATCCTTGTGTCTTAGAGGCACTTGCTTATTACCGTAATCAGGCACTTAATGAACATCTGACCACCTTTCCCTGGATCAATGCTGTTAACCCTCGCAAGTCCTTGCAAAACAAGAATGATTTCCCTTATTATTATACAGTGTTGAGCTCTGGTTTGACCCTGAGCTCATTCGAAAGCCTTCCCATTGTTTGGGAAAAGGGCCATGGCACTGAGGCAAATGAGGCCGAGGCAAGTTGGAATTCTTTAGAATGCCAGCACTGTAGAATCCAGTGTTTGCAGATAGGTAGATTCTAAAATGAGAACCGTGTAGAGGTTAACAGGGATCTCACAGGCTGGGTCAGACCCTGACTCTGCAATTTCCCATCCACCAGAAATTCCTTAACCTTCCCAGACTTTATTGCTTTAATCTGAAAATTGGGCATAGCGGTAATAAACACCTCAGAGGATCACAGCCCTTAGCCCAGAGGCAACCAAAGTGCTTAATGGATGTTAATTAACATAAAGGTTAAGATTAAAGGAGGGCAACCGAAAATGTGTCTTCTTAAACTGGTAACGCTTGTAATTCCACTCTCTGATTCTTCTCCTGTATGCAGGCAGACTAATTTCAGCCTAGGAAAAAATCGTGATGTATATTAGTTCTCCATCCTCTACACTTTTAAGCAAGTAATTAGTTTTTTGTTTTGTTTTGTTTTGTTTTGTTTTGTTTTGTTTTTGGTGGTACTGGGGTTCCTGGAAGCCCTTCTACCTCTGGGATACACTCCCAGACCTATTTTTATATTTTTATTTAGAAACAGGGTCTCCTAAGCCAGCGCGCGCGGCTGGCTTCTAACCTGCGCGATCCTCCTGTCTCCGCCTCCCAAGCGCGGGGATTACAAGCGTGCGCCACCACGCCCGGCGTCAAGTAATTAGTTTAAACCAAGGATAGCCTTCAAAGAGTACGCTGTAAAATACGTGTGTGGTGCTATAAACTGTGTGTGGGGGAGGGACACTCTCTTTAGTGAGGTCCCCTGGTGCCTGGAAAAGAATTCTAAGTCACACAGACCTACCGGGCTTAGGGACTTGACCTTGGGCTCCTGGGTCTCAGCACAATGTATTTCATCTCTCAGAGCCTCGGGGTTTTCATTCATTTGAAATTAGGATTATTAATACCACCTCTTCAAGGATTCAGTAATAATTGATACCACATATGTGACCGTGCTTAGCAAAGTGCCCGAACATTATCGTTTCTCTGGAGATATTTACTTCCCATCTCTCCTCTATTAGGATGAGAATTGGCTGGATGGTGATCGATTATTTTGTACATCAGCCTGCAACCAACCGTTCTTGTTTCACAGAGGGAGAGATCCACTCCTATTGATATTAACACCGTTTTCAGCTGTTTGGACTGTAATTCTAAATCCTCAGAGTTAGGAAGGGTGTGTGAACGTTGTCCTGAGTCATTTCAAGGAACAAATGCCAGTGGGCAGAGGTGGTTACTAGTCTGAAGAGGCTGTTTGAGTCACTGCATGCACAAATGGGGGGTGGAAGGGTTTGTTGGTTGGTTTTGCAAATGGGCTGTGAACTGCAGATGTCCCTGGGAGAGAAAAATAGAAAATTACTAGCAGATTCCTAGGAGACTCTGCTTCTTTGAAGAAGCGAAGACATATTGGACTGGGAATTGGAGAATAAATGAACAACTGAGCCCCGGACTCTGAGAGATGTCATCTGCCAAGAGGTTGATGAAGCTTGAAACGCAACTGGAAAGATTTATACTTCCCGTCATGGTGGAATAACTGCTGCTCGACCCATCTTCCAGTTGTAAAAATAATAAAACTCAAGAAAAATATGTGAGCTAATTGTTTGCAGGCAGCGGACAACAAGCAACCCACGACTGTTATTCCTGAGCAAAACTTACAAGGCGAACCCCTACATCATCCTGCTCCCTGCAGGGAGACAATGCCCTAACCACAGCCAAGAGGGCTAAGGTCCAAGCAGGGCCTAGATGTTAAGCTGAAGAGACAGAGAAAAGAGCTTAGCCAAGGTGAAATAGTTGCGTCTATAGGGAGGAGCTTTTGCAAGAAGGAAACTACCCAGGATCTATCTGAGGACCCCTCCCCAAGGCCATGCCTGAAGACAGGGGGGAAATAAACAGGAAGATACTACCTGGACCAGCTACCGAGGCAGGGCAGAGAACCTGGGCACAGAAGAGCTCAAAGAGGCTATCTGTATAAAGAATTGAAACAGGGAAGGTTAATGGATGAAGGAAACTAGTGCGAGTTAATACAGAACTTCAGCCCCAAGAGTGGTCAGAGGCAAATGGATGAGAGGGAATCGAGTGGTGACGGGAGATGAGAAGAACACGCTGACCTTGGGAATAGAGGTTCCAATTAGGGATTGAAACTAGGCAAAAGACAGTGGGTCCCCAAGACACAATTCTGACCAATCGGAAAAGCGCAGCTAGATAGGGAACCTCAATAAAGGATAAGAAGTCACCTCCCAAGGACTTCATCCATGACTTTCGGTGACCTCTTCCCCCTCTGTGTGTGTGTTTGGGGGTGCTATTTTTGTTTCCTTTCTTTGGCTTCCAAATAAACTTTCATATTTTTATGCCCTTCGTGAGTCCTTGGACTTCACTCGTCAAAATTCACTGGACAAAAACCCATGAGGAGACACCCTGTATTATTTTGGCACCCTCAATGGGAAAACGAGGGCACAAGTATTTGGCTATGCTACTCTGCCACAGAAAATAAACAGACACTGCAGATTACTGCAATGCTGGGAGAAGAGACTGGAGTTCTGGTCCTCAGAGAGTGGAGAGCTCTCGGTAACATTTCATTAACACCCTCAGCTAAAACACCAAAAAGACTCTATTTTAGAAATAAGGGCCTAGAATAGCACACAAGAGCGGGGCAGATGGCTGTCACATCATGGAGGGAAACCCTGGAAGGCTCCGTGGAGGAGAGGAGACTTGAGCATAAATGGAGAAGGCAGAGGCGAGGATATTTGGAGCTTCAGGGAAGAGAGAGAGGTAGCTTTCATTTGCTGGCTTCAGGAGGTTATGTAAACCATCTGAACTTAATGTCCCAAATTCCCCACAGTTGCACATTTTTCTGGAAAGAGGAGCCATCGTTTGCATATAGTTCTCAAAGGGGTCTTAAACAATCCGAAAAGACAGAGTCAGTACTGTAGGGCATACAGCATAAATGCCCAATTTTAGTGGCTTACTAAAAAAAATTTCAGAAAAAAATTACTTTTCAAAATAAAATTGGCTTAGCACCCCTACCCCAGGCACTCCCCGCACCACCTTGTTCTTATTTATTGACCCCTACTTATACCAGCAGCTATTACACCCCTTGGATTAGTCCAGCACCCACAGGCTAGAATCACCAGCTTTGGGAATCTTTGAGAAAATCATTGCCAATTTTATCCCATTGTGAGAAAACTGCCTTGGGTCCTTTTTGCTTGTTTGTTGGTTGGGTTTGTTGTTGTTGTTGCTGCCTATAAATAATTGCACTAAAAATAACTACAAAACTACAACATTTTGAGGAGACCTGGGAAAAGACAGGTCTTGGGGCACTTGGGAACACCCCCAAAAGATGGTTGCCTCTGAAGCCAACACACCCGATCTCCCGTGGGGAACCAGGTCCCCTGACTTGGGAAACGTCAGCTCCAGTAGTTCCTTGGGGTGTGTAGCTGTGGAAAGGTGACCTCGGTCTGATGCTCTTTGTAGGAGCATCTCCAGAGACTGCACTGGTCCATGACTACTGGCCCTTCCTGTTTAATTCTGTCCTCTCTCTCCCTCCGCCCCAGCAACAGCTCAGCCAATCCAATTCCAGATTTCTTCTGTTGCTGGGAGCACCGTGGGATACTGCATCTACATTGCGGCTTTCAAGAATATTACCTCTCTCTGGAAACCTCAAAGCCTTTTCCTTTCAATTTAGATCACAGCAGAGAGAAACTGATTTGCAAATTTCTTTACTAGACGCGATGTGCCCTTTTGTGCTGATAGCTGATTGATGAAAAGTTACTTTTATGGTGAAAATGAGCTGAGAATAATTAATACAGTTCCAGTCTTCCGGCAGTGACACTCGGGAATGAATCATGATGACCAAATCTCAGTGACTCAGCACTTCAGAGAAAAAGACTACGCGGTGATTCTATGAAAGTTTGGTTTTGCTAGGAATTTTCTAGAAGGGTTCTGTTCTAGTTTAGAAACCAACACGGGCGATGTGTGTGGGCTTTGCACAGATAGAACATTTTCTTAACTGAAACCAAACAAAGCAGGTCTACTTTTATTTTTAGGGTTTTTTTTTTCTTTTTTCTTTTTCTCTCTCTCCGTTGCCACTCTCTGGGAGAAAGAAACTTCAGGCAGGAATCTGGGATCTCCTCATAAATTCTCCCCAACACTGCAGAAACATCCTTCATGATAGAGTAACGGGGATGGCAGCCAGAGCCTCCTAAGTGGAGAAGCCACGCTGAGACATCCTGGGTGTTTTAAGAGCTTCATCTTCTGCCCAGATACAATCACAGGAATAGAATATTGTGTTCCTGACATCTCTATATTGCCAGCTACTACCTAATGTCAGGACCAAAGGAATGATGTAATGACAGTCAAGGACAGCACAGCCTGTTCCGGATACTTTTAAGTTTCTTTCTGTTTTTCTTTTGTTTTTACAAGAGAAGGCAAAAAACTCCGGAGGCATTTGGTGCAAAATGGAAGATACTTGTTGCCAGGTTGTCCGGCAGGCCTCGCAGTCCTGCAAGTGGCCGGTATAAACAGGACCTTTCTGCTTCTCAGGGTGGTTAGCAAAATGATGAAGGGATTCTGCATGGTGTTTTTGAGAAAGGGATGTACATTATTATTTTTCTTTTTCTCGGTGCCTTATACATAACAGTGGGGCTCATCTTTATGGATTGCACGTGCGTGGAAGGTCATTTGGTCAGTTCCGTTCCCCTTCTCCCCCCTCCTCACTCCTGGTGGTCCCCTTGCTCCTGGCTTACTGTACTGTTCTCCCTTCTGGTTTCATGAGACTCCCCATCCCACTCCTTGGTTTTGTTTCTTGTTTTTCTCTCTCTAGCTCCAAATATATGAGAAAGAACATAAGACCCTTGACTTTCAGTCCAGCTTATTTCACTTAACATACTGATCTCCTGTTCCTTCCACTTTTCTGCAAAGAACATAATTTCATCCTTCTTTAGAGACATACATTATTCTTGTCTGTGGGTTGGGGAGGGGACTGGGGACTGAACCCAAGGGAATTCTACCTCTGAGCTATACCCACCACGCCCGGCGGTCATTGCAGATTTAATTCGTTAAGATGAGGCCATCCTGGAATAGGATGAGCCCCTAATCCAAATAAGACTGGTGTACATATAAGTAGGGGAAATCTGGACACACACACACACACACAGGTGTGCACAGGACACCATGAGAGGATGAAGGCAGGGATCAGTGTGATGCTTCTACCAATCAAGTGACGTCTCTAAAGAAAGCCAACCAACCACCAGAAGCTAGGAGAGAGGCAGGAACAATTATTCTTCTAACCCTAAGGAAAAACCAGCTTTGCCCACAGGATGATCTCGAACTTACAGCCTTCCGAACCAGGATACAATCGATTTCTGTGTGTAACCCACTCCATTTGTGTCATTGTTATAGCAATTGTTTTAGTCTTTGGTGCTAAAGTGAAATACCACAGAATGCATGGCCTGAACAAGAGAAATGTATTTTCTCAGAGTCACTGGGGCTGAGAGCTCCAAGCTCCAGGTGCTGGCAGGTTCGGTGTCTGAAGAGGGCCCATTCCTCAGAGATGCACTCTTCCCACATAACAAAAATGCAGAACATGAACCCATCTCTTTGAGCCCTCCTGTTGTAAGGTAATCGCTAACACGAGTCTCCACCTTCATGCATTACAATGACCTCATAAGGTTCTCTTACAGTTAAAAGTAAGCTGTCCCCTGAAAGAGCTCATGTATTTATGTTCAGAATTAATATAATGAGTCATGAGGGTTCTATTCTCGTCAGTGGAAGAATCCATTGTAATAGGCTTATTGGGTGGTAACCTAGACAGATGTGGTAGGCTGGAGGAGGAGGGTCCCTGGGGTGTGGCCTTAAGGACTGTGCCTGTGTCCTTGAACTCCTTCATGAGCTCGCTCCCTTGCTTCTGGCCTCTGTGATGTGAGAAGAGAGCTCTCTCACTCTCTCTCTCTCCTTCTTCTTCTTCTTCTTCTTCTTCTTCTTCTTCTTCTTCTTCTTCTTCTTCTTCTTCTTCTCTCTCTCTCTCTCTCTCTCTCTCTCTCTCTCTCTCTCTCTCTCTCTCTCTCTCTTTCTCTCACCTTCCTGCCAGCATGCCCTGAGCTCCACAGATATAACCTGGCCTAACATGGATTGACTGAAATCTCCAGAACTGTGAGCAAATAAATCTTTCTTCCTCTATGTTGTGGTGGTCAGGCATTTGGGGTCACAGCAGTAAGGATGATACCGAAACAGGACCCTAGCCATTTAATACCATTATATTAACTACTACATTTCAACATATGAATTGGATGGCAACATGCAGACATAGGAGGAGCCCTGGAAAACTACCTTATATTTTTACTTGTTTTCTTTCTACCCTGGCTAAAACATAAGCCTGTGAAGCCAATATCTTCAAAGAAGTAGAGAACAAATGGCTACTGAGTTTCTTTAATACACTTAATACATCTTAAGGCTATACTTGCTAAGGCTCAAGAAATGGCTGGAATAGAGAGGGGGGAGGGAAGAGAGGAATTTCTTTCTTTCTTTCTTTCTTTCTTTCTTTCTTCCTTTCTTTTCTTTTCTTTCTTTTGTGGTATTGGTGTGGAACCCAGGGGCTTTTCTACCTCCGGGCTATACTCCCAGACCTATTTTATACTTTATTTGGAAACAGGGTCTCACTAAGTTGCTGAGAGCCTCACTAAGTACCTGAGGCTGGCTTCGAACCTGTGCGATCCTCCTGTCTCATCCCAAGCGCTGGGATTACAAGTGTGCACCACCACACCAGGCTTTGAAAAGAATTTCTTTAAAAAGTAGAAACAAAATTAGCATCTGAGAAATAAATATGCTTTAGGCCAATACAATATGTTGGGAAAATGTGATTGAATGGGCAAAGCTTGGGTTTTCCTATGGCCCAAGTCTTAGGCTGGTGCTTCCAGCAGGAAAGGAGTTAACTGCAGTTCTAATTTGCAAAGCTGAGGAGGGAAAACAACACATCTACCCCAGGAGGACAGATTAAGTAGCAGGCTGTGGGTGGAACTGAGGATTTATCTTTGATAGTGAAGGACATCCTTTCACCAGGGACAGGAGCCACATCCCTCAGCCATAACACTGCCGGCATTTTAGGCAGGTCCCACGGTCCAGCAGCCATGACCCCTATCCACTAAATGCCAGCAATGCCTCCTCCTTTCACTCCCACCAACGTGTATTTGCAAATGATTCTTCCTATTGAGAACCCCCGACCCACCAGGGTAGAAGTATTTGTTGTGCCAGACATATGCTGCCCAGCCGGGAAGAGAAACAGCAAAATCAACACAAGATTCATCCAGGGAGAGGAATGTGGTGCAGAGCCGGCCACTCCCACGGAGCCTGACGCTCTGGACCAGCCTGAGCAACAGAGCAAGACCAGGAGGGAAAAAAATCCTTTTCCTCTGGTGGAGTTCAAGGTCAGGGCATAACCTAGGCTGGCTCCTAGAACATGGAGCCGGAGCTGCTTGCATAGCCTCTGTTTTAGGTGAAGTCCAGTTAGTTCCAGAAGCTGGAGGTAGAGGACCTTCAAGTGACCAGGTGGAGAGGGAAACAGCCCAGGAGCAGTGGGGTGGGCAGGAGGAGAAGCTCGGGGTTGGCTCCTCCTTTGCAGCTCCCTGGTTGCAGTCAGCAAAGCGGGGAGTCCTGTTTGTGCACCACACAGGGCGAGCCCCCTGCCTACCTTCCCTACTCTCACCCCGACCTCTTATTCATCCAGAAGGGGCCAGATCATTATGGACAAGGGGAAACAAGTTACAGAGGGCAAGGGCTGGTGGCTGGGGGTGTCCCCGCTCCTTTGGGTAGAGGAGGTTCACCGTGCCTATGGGTGTCTTGGGTGTATTTCAGCTCACTGCTCAGAACTGGGATCTTCTCTCCATCCTTGCCCAGAGCCACCATGGTCAGAGGAAAAAATGTCTCCTCTACCTCCAGCCGAGCCTTTCAAGCAATGGTAGAAAATTCTTTCCTAATTAAAAGGCTCTTTAGAGCATCACTAAAACACAAAGTCACTTTGGTAGACATGAGGAGCCCCCTTAGCACATACACGGGGCTGTTCTGTGCATGTTTACCACTTAATGGCCTTGTTCGGCAGCACTGAGCTATTCGTAACAGACAGCTATGGGTTACTCCCCACCACCCTGCCTTTTTGTTCAAAATCACACAAGGAGTGGGAACGGCAGAACATAAAATTCTTCTATTGCTCCCCTGGGCAATGACTGTGCAGTTATCAGTGTTTTATGATTGCAAGAAAGGCCCTTCAATAATTCTTGTTTCCTCTTGAAAAGAAGCTTAAGATGTAATATGCATTTACCAGAATTTCAATGAAAATTTGAGATGAAAAGCCTATTCGTGTTTCTGGAAAGGACATAATTAGACATTAGTAGTTAAGCAGCCCGTACTCAGAACAAACAATTCTATTAGAGACAGGCCCTTTCCCTACAACTGGAAGGCCTTTTTCGTTTTTTAATTAGGGGGAGATGTAACAGCAACTGGGCAGAGAAGGCCTGAGAGCACCATCATCTCATTGTTTAGTAATGAAAGAGGAACTCAGAGCTGACGTGGTGGTGCGCACCTGTAACCCTAGTTTTGGGAGGCTGAGACACGAGCCTTAGGCTCAAGGCCAGGCTAAGCAGCTTAAATAAAACTGTTTCAAAATAAGAAAATAAAATAGAGCTGGGGGTGTAGCTTGGAAGTAGAATGTCCCTGGGTTTAATCCCCAGTACTAGGAGAGGAGGAAGAAGAGGAAGAGGAGGAGGAGGAAGTGGAAGAGGAGGAAGTGGAGGAGGAGGAAGTGGAGGAGGAGGAAGTGGAGGAGACTTAAGAGAACAAGCCAAATATTTTTTCCCCTTGGATTATGTGAGAAGTCCAACATGGCTATTCATATTCTATTTTTCTTTCTTTGATCATAGAGTCATAGAGAATAGATATTGCTTGATAAAGAAGAATCATCAAAACCTCAGTTTCTTTTAAAAAAGGAAGGAAGAAAGGACCACAAAGACTTGTTTATCCCTGGCTTCCTGCTCCCCCGCCCCACTAGAGGTAAATTCTCTTTGGCAGATCAGGGTGGGCCAAGCAGTGTCAGGTGCTGCTGAGACTGGGGACTGGAAGCCGGGTGCATTCTAGCTTCTGTTACAGGGCTTTGATAGACCACTCCCTCTGGTCCTCAGCCCTCATCTTTACTTGAGGGAGTTCTTTGAAAAAAAAAAATCTTTCCATCCCAGAGTTCCATGAGCCTCTAGGTGTCAAACTTTCTGTTTATGCTGCTGTTGGCTTTTCTCACACATGTGCACGCATGCGCATGCACACACACACACACACACACACACACACACACTCTTCTTCGACTGACTTTCTAAGAAGTGGATCTGATGTATTTTGGCACCAGAACCACCTGCCGGGAGCTGGCATCTATCTGTGCTGTCAGGAAGCTCGGGCTGCTCCGCTCAGCCTTAGATTCCCAGGCCCTGACTCAGGGCTGATGACTCAGGCATTTCTCCACTTCCTCCTCGTTGCAGTGCTTGCGGCATCCTCTAGGGGCAATCAGCATGGCCCTTAGAGCTGGTTGTTAGGTACTCGGGTCATCAACCAAGACATTAGCTCTGCAGGAGCTGCCACCTCCCTGGTTATGCAAATGAGCCTCTTGCCTGGATAATTTACTCTACAAAAATAAGCTGTGTTTTAAACATCTGTTGGTTTATTACAGAGGATACAGTTGAAGAGTTACTCAACCCAAAGTCTGAGGAAAAGGTCCCGGAGCTTGCATGGGCTCTCTGGGCACACCACGGTTCAGTGCAGAGTGTTAGAGCTGGCTGCAATCTTGGAAGCCAAGCTTAAACAGGTTCATTTCCCTGACAAAGGCCCAGAGAGACACTGTGACTTACCTGGTCCAGACCCTACTTCTGACTATGACAGAAATAAGGCATGGGTACAAGCCGAGAAGGCCTGAAGCGTCCGTCCGTCCTTCCTTCCTTCCTTCCTTCCTTCCTTCTTCTTTCCTTCCTTCCTTCCTTTCTTCCTTCCTTCTTTCCTTCTTTCCTTCCTTTCTTCCTTCCTTCCTTCCTTCTTTCCTTCCTTCCTTCCTTTCTTCCTTCCTTCCTTCTTTCCTTCCTCCTTCCTTCCTTCCTTCCTTCCTTGTCCATGTTTATGGGGTACAATTTGATGTTTGGTAAATGTGTACCTTGTATATTAGTGGATCAAGGTAGTTAGCATAGCCATCACCTCATACATGTTATTTCTTTCTGGAGAGAGCATTTCAGAACCTTCCTTCTGAGTCTGAGTTCCACAGTGGAGCTTCCAGGAGGCTGAGATGCTGCAGAACCAGGCATCCGGAGCTGGGGGTGCGGCCAGAGTGGGGAAGGGCGGAGGAGAAAGGACAGAGATAAGGGGGTTGGGCTGGAAGCCGGCCCGGTGGGCTCTGCACTGAGGCTGCCCCAGGGTGCGAGCACAGTGCTCGGCAGTGTTTTGCAGCCTGCAGTCAGAGCCTAAGCTCTGGCTTTTGCCTGCTTTGTGACTGCTTTTGTGTCTGAGCTCTAAATCCTTTGAGTCTCAGTTTCCACATATCTAGAAATTCCTCAAACACAGGATGCTTTTATGTCTTTATGGGCGCATCGTGATTATACATCACGGTGAGGTTTAACGTAATACAAACACACGCACACAGCGCCGGGTGCGTTTCCTGCCGCCCGCCACCCCCAGCTCCCCGCACTTGTTGCTTAGGTTGGTGGCGGCACCTTCATAGATGACTGTGCTGTTATTTGAACTGTTTCCTTCATCAGTTCTCCTTTCGCCCTTTCGGTTCAGATAATTCAGCTCCAGCGGAGCCCCAAAACTGAGCTGGAACTCTGAAATAGAATTCTGAAGACAGGATCTTTCTGCTTTCCACCACTCTGCCATTCTTACTTTCTCTGCCAAATTCAGGGTGTGGGTGTGGGTGTGTTGTTGTTGTTGTACTGAGGATTGAACCCAAGGATATTCTACCTCTGAGTTATAGCCCTCCAGCCCAATTTTATTTTTTATTTTGAAACAGTCTCTCTACATTGCTGTCTTGCTAAGATACTGAGGCCGATCCCAAACCTGGTATCCTCCTGTTTCAGCCTCCCAAGTACTGGGACTATAAGCGGGCCCTACCACACCTGGCAGATTATTGATATTTTATTCCATATTATGGATAGGCTTTCCATCTATATAGCATGAAATTTAAAAACTTTTGTTATTTTTAAGAAAGATTCCGGAACCATTCAGGTAGACACAGACAAGTGGCTATTCGCCTGATGTCTGGTGAAGCAAATAGCCCTAAAGAGGAATTAGTCTCAGTTAGTGCAAACATAGCATAAGAACTACCACATATTTAGCTGTTTAACCACATGCCAGGTATAGTACCGAGCATTTTAATATAGCAAGTGGACACCCATGAAAAATTACCCGATTGGTAGGTTTTTATCACCACTTTATACTTAAGGAAACTGGCTGGAGAGGCTAAATAATTCATGTATTCAATAAATATTTATGGAGCATCCTCTGTCTGCAAGAACGCAGCTGGATGCTTATTCTTGACAAATAAGCTTAGAGTCGAGTGGGATTGTGCTAACAACTTTTTCTTCCCCTTTTGAGCTTGGTGCTAAATGAAAACTAAAACAGAAAGTATTGAGACAAAGGTCAAAATGTCAGTGATAGAACTGAGATCCCATTGGGTCGCTCACCCTGGCCCTGCCCCCCTGGCCCTGGCCAGCCTTCCTCTCTTCCCTCCTTCCTGAACACGCCTCTTTCCCAGAGAGCTGCTCCAGCCAGCAATGTGGCTGCAGCGGAAAAGAGAAGCCTTCAAAGGGCTAATTCTGCCACACATCCCCACCTGTTTCTCCCAAGCCCTCTAAGTTGGCCAATTTCTATGTGAGAAGGGTGTACACGAGGACTCCTCCTGTAGAAGCACCAGCCCCGAGCTGGGCGTGGTGTCGCACACCGGTAATCCCAATACTTGGGAGGCTCAGACAAGAGGATCACAGGTTCAAGACCAGCCACAGCAACTTAGGTCCTGTTTCAAGGTAAAAAAAAAAAAAAAAAAAATAGGGCTTGGGGTAGAACTAGGAGGTAGAATGCCCTTGGGTTTAACCCCAGTACCAAATAAATAAAATAAATAAATAAATTTAAAAAAAAAAACAAATAAAAGTACCTGCACTTCAAATGGGTGGTCAGAGAAAAATGACACCCCTGGGAAATATCTAGCATAGGTTCCATCCGCAGTACTGTAAAAAATAAATATCTAACATGGAAGGTAGACATTAGAGAACTGTATCTATGCACTTAATTTATTCTGATTTTGACTTGTTCAAGCACAAGGTGCTATGAGAGGGTGCAATAAGAGATCATCTCGGGCTCCCAAGGAAGCAACGTGGATGTAGAGGAGCTGTCTAGATAGAAAGCAGGTGAGCTCTCGAGGTAGAAGAGGAGAACATGTGCTAAGGCCCCGAGGCAGGAAGCAAGGTACAGTGTGTGGGACCAAAGACCGGGGTCTACTGCGGCAATGCCTGGCGGGAGGAAAGAGTGCGAACTTTAGGAACGGCTGCGGGTAGATAGAGGCCCGCCACGCAGGCCTTGCGGGGCGCGAAGGGCTTTGAATTTCTGTTAAGGCCCATGGAAAGACGTTAAAATGTTACGAGCTGAGAATTGACATCATCAGAGGGCCCCACTAGCCTCCATCCGCACTGTTACGATTAACACTCTTACCACATTAGAATCTTCAAGGGGCTTCAAACTTTTTTTTTTTTTTTGCCATCAGGTACTAATTCTTTCTACACAGTCTATTTCATTCTCTAGCAAACTCGCAGTGAGCCGAACGCTCAGAAGGTGTCCTGAGTTTCATGATCCAGTGGTATCCCCAGACACTTAACGTATGTCCTGGAACTTGCCTGGATTCGTTTTCATTTAATAGACCGGCCTTCGAGTAAGCTGTTTTATTTATTCATGTCTTTTCCTTTTAAACTTTAATTTAGCAAAGCATACAAGATGCCAAAGCACATTAAGCTTCTGGGTCTGTGATTCAGCCGGTCTGCCTTTGCTAATAACGTTCCCGTCCATCATCACTGTGAATACGAGATCCCCGGGTCCGAGGCCATCGCTGCTAGATCCCTGCTTCACATGAAAACAAACATGCGTTCCTCTGGGGAATTGTATCCCTTCATATTTGAGAGAATCAGTCTCTCTCTCTCTCTCTCTTCTCTCTTCTCTCTCTTCTCTCTCTTCTCTCTCTTTCTTCTCTCCCTTTCTCTTCTCTCTTTCTTTCTCTCTTCTTCTTCTTCTTCCTTCTTCTTCTTCTTCTTCTCTTCTTCTTCTTCTTCTTCTTCTTCTTCTTCTTCTTCTTCTTCTTCTTCTTCTTCTTCTTCTTCTTCTTCCTCTCTCTCTCTCTCTCTCTCTCTCTCTCTCTCTCTCTCTCTCTCTCTCTATCTCATTCTAAAATGTGGGCAATACCCGGCAGATTCTTCCTAACCTGGGTGAACCAATCAATCCTCTAACATTTCTTGAATGTCTATTGAAAAAGACCCAAATACATGCATAGGAAATTTGGGGGCAGGGAAGACATTGTACATTTTTACTTCCTTCTGTTGCATTCTTGCTGGAAAAGAAAAATATAGAAATGCTAAAGGACAGCTAAGAACTCAAAGCAGTGGATGCACTTGCAAAAGAAATGATAGTAACCCCGAATTATAGAGAAGCGAACCACAGAGAAAAAGCACTGTTTACAGCAAAGGAAACCGTCGAGGGGCCTGGTGGGCTGAGGCAGACCCGATGGGCAGGGAAGCTGGTTAAAGCATTGGAGATGGAGTCGAGATGGAGAGGGATGGTGTGCAGAGGACTCAAAAAACTAAGGCTTGAGTGCGGATGTGGTTATATGAGGAACAAGCAAGGTTTAAATGGTAAGAAGACTTGGGACCCCTATAGATGACCTTTTGACTTTTTTTTTTTTTGCGGGTCTGGGGATGGAACCCAGGGGCATTGGACCTCCTAGCTACACCCCCTGCCCTATTTTTTATTCTTTGTTTTGAAACAGGGTCTAAGTTACAGAGAGCCTCACTAAGTAGCTGAGGTTGTCCACAAACTGTGATCCTCCCATCTCAGCCTCCCAAGTACTGGGATTACAAGCATTACTGAGATTGCAAGCGTGTGCCACCATGCCCAGCTGTTTAAGTTTTTAATCTACTGGTAATTTATATTTCACCTACTTCCAAAACACCCCCCCTTCCCACACTGTGGTACCAGGGATTAAATTCAGGGATCTTCTATCTCTGAGCTATACCCCAGCCCTTTTTACTTTTTGTTTTCAAACAGGATCTCCCTAGGTTGCTGAGTCTTGCTACATTGCCGAGGCTGTCCTCGAACCTGCAGTCCTCCTGTCTCAGTTTTGAGACAAGTACTGAGATTACAGGTATGCACCACCACACACCTAGCTAAAAAGCTTTTAAGATAATTTCCAGTTTGCCTGGCCCACTACTTAAGATATCGTACAAACAGGCAGAAAGATATTTCCAAAATAAGCTCAGAAGTTCATGAAATATCCAATTGGGTTGCTGCAAAATGACCTGAAGTCCCTGATGGTGTTTTCTTAATCAACTTTTTGTAAGGTTGCTGCAGAACTAGACATCTCCCATTGAAGCGAACTGCAGTGACTCCAGACTCGGGATGAGTCAGGATGCTACCGTGAGCTCCGAGATCTGGAGTAACTAGAAGGGCAGCGCCACCCAGGCCGGCTTCCTCTCTGCCTACTCTCCTGAGGCTGCTCTGTCTTTCCTGTTGAGTCATCCTCCGTGCTGACTTCCTGCAGCACTGATGGTAGCCGTCTCTGCTGCCTTCGCTCAGCGCTGTATCCTCCTGAGGAATAATTTACATGTAGTGAAAGGCACAGAGCTTAAGTGTATATATAACCCAATCATTTTTGGCAAGTGAATAGCCATTACTCTTCTGACAGATGGGTAACCATTATCTTTTATTTTGTGTGTGTGTGGTACTTGGGATGGAACCCAGAGGCCTTTAACCTCCAGGCTACATTCCCCAGACCTATTTTATTTTTTATTTGGAAACAGGTTCTCACTGAGTTGCTGAGAGCCTCACTAAGTAGCTGAGGCTGGCTTTGAACCTGTGATCCTCCTGTCTCAGCTTCAAAATACTGGGATTACAAGCATGTGCCATCACGCCCAGCAAAATGCTATTCTTTTTTTTGTGTGTGTGTGGTACTGGGGGGATGGAATCCAAGGACATTCTACCTCCAAGCTACACCCCCAGCCCTATTTTTTATTCTTTATTTTGAAACAGGGTCTCACTAAGTTGCAGAGAGCCTCACTAAGTAGCTGAGGCTGTCTGCAAACAGCGATCCTCCCGTCTCAGCCTCCCAAATGCTGAGATTGCAAGCGTGCGCCACCACGCCCAGCTGAAATAATATTATTCTGACCAGTGTGTGTGTGTGTGTGTGTGTGTGTGTGTGTGTGTGTGTGTGTGTGTTTTACTGGGAATTGAACCCAGGGACATTCTTCCTCCAATCTACATCCCCTGCCTTATTTATTTATTTATTTATTTATAACAGGATATCACTAAATTGCTGAAGCTGGCCTCAAACTTGCTACCCTCCTGGCCTGAGCATCATGTATATGAACTCAATGAGCTCCCTTCCCTTCCTCCCACCCAAAGGCAACCACTGTTCTGATTCCAGTCACCAGAAGTTTCCTTTGACCTTTCTTGGCTGTATGTAAGAGGATGCAGATGACGGGAATGGAGTCACACAGCCCTGTGTATCAGGCTTTCCTCACTCAATGCAACGTTTTTTATTATTCCATGATGGTGTACGTATCAATAGCTTGTTCTTTTCCTGGCTGAGTAGTAGCCCATGCAGAAATATACCACAATTTGTTCATTTTCCTATTGACGGGCACTCATGTGTTGCCAGTTTTCAGTCTGAATTTTTCATACAAGCCATATTGTTGACATATCTCCTGTAAATACACAAGGATAAATGTAGCTTGTATACTTATATAAATACTTTGGTATGGGATAATTGCTGGTCGACAGGTATGTGTGTAGATGTATTTAACTTTTCAGAACTGTCAACTTCCCAAAGTCAGACCAACGCCTCCTCCCATTCGGAAAATGCAAATCTTGTGATGACTCGTCATTTTTACCAACCTTTACACTGTCGGCCTCTCAGTCCTTCTGGAAGTGTGAGAGGCACCTGAGTATGGTTGTCATCGACGTTGCCCTGATGTTCAGTGGTGTTTAATGATTAACACCTATTCATATACTTACTTCTTAGGCCTTCAAATATCTTCATTTGTTGAGACTTTTTTTTTCCAAGTTTTTTTTTGCCATTTGCACGTTGGGTCTACTGTCTTTTGATTTGAAGGAATTCTAAAGGATGTCTGTTTTATACCATATTTTCAATAGAAAAACTTTGTCAAATATAATCATTTTGATATTTTCTCCCAGTCTGGGGCTTGCCCTTTGGCTGACTTGACATTGTCTCTTGACAAATACAAACTTTCTTAATCTGGTGACATTTGCCAATTTTTTTTCCTTTTAGTGATAAGCACTTTTTGTGTCTTAAATAATCTTTGCTGCCCAAAGATCATGACTCTATCCTTCTAAGTTCTCTCCTAAAACCTCTTTAACCTCAATTTTTACTTCTAGGTGTAGAAACCACGTTAAATGAATTGTTATATGTGTGGTGAGATACGGCTCGATAATTCACATAGTTATTCAGTTCCAGAGACTTTAATTTAAAATTTTTCATTTATCCGTTTAATATCCATGTCACTTACAAAATTCAATTAATGATAGTAAGTTTTAAAATCCAGAAAGTAAGGCCAGGGGTGATGGTACACACTTGTAATCCCAATACTTAGGAGGCTGAGACAGGAGGATTCCAGGTTCCCAGCCAGCCTCCGCAACTTGTGAGGCCGTTTCAAAAATAACAAATAAAATAGGGCTGGGGTAAAGCTCAGAGGTAGAATGGCCCTGGGTTCAATCCCCAGTGCCACACACACACACACACACACACACACACACACACACACAAAGAAGTCCAGTAAGTTCTCCAACTCTAGTTCTCTTTTTCAAGACTGTTCTGTAAAATTTAAGTCCTTTGCAATTCAATATGCATTTTGGATTCAGTTTATCAACTTCTATAAAATCAAAAGTCTACTAGGCCTTTAATTAGGATAACACTGTATCTATAAATCAATTTGATAAGATCTCACATCTTAGCAGTTTAAGTTTTCCAGGCTGTGGTTGTGACATATCTCTTCATTTATTATGTTGTCTATAATATGTCTCAACAATATTTGGTACTTCTCAGTTACAGAGGCCTAGTACATCTTTTGTCAGATTTATTCTCATATACTAGGAAAATTTTTTGATGCTATTGTAAATAAAGTTGGGTTTTTCTGTTCTATTTTTTCTAGTATATAGAATTTTTAAATTTTTCTCTAGTATATAGAATTTTTTTTATTTCTAGTATATAAAATTTTTATATTTCTAGTATATATGATTTTTATTTCTAGTATATAGAAAAAACAGATGTGTTGGAAAATGAACCCAGGAAGATCTCATGAAAGGAGGTTAGGTTATTGGGGTGTGTCCTTGAAGCTGATGTGGGATCTTGGTTTCCCCTTCTTCTTCTTCTTCTTCTTCTTCTTCTTCTTCTTCTTCTTCTTCTTCTTCTTCCTCTTTCTCTTCCTCTCACTCTTCCTCTTCTTTTCTTCTCCTTCTCCTCCTCCTCCTTCTTCTTCTTCTTCTTCTTCTTCTTCTTCTTCTTCTTCTTCTTCTTCTTCTTCTTCTTCTTCCTCTTTCTCTTCCTCTCACTCTTCCTCTTCTTTTCTTCTCCTTCTCCTTCTCCTCCTTCTCCTTCTCCTTCTCCTTCTCCTTCTTCTTCTTCTTCTTCTTTCCTCTCTCTCTCTCTCTCTCTCTCTCTCTCTCTCTCTCTCTCTCTCTCTCCTTCCTGGCCACCGTGAGGTGACCAGCTTTGCTTTACCATGTACTTCTTGTCCTGAAGTCCTGTCTCATCTCAGGCCCACAACTGGGTGATCCTACCAGGGCCTGACATACCACAAGCCAAACTGAACCTTCCTCCTTACAGGTTATCTCAGGTCTTTTGTCACAGCAGCAGTAAGCTTGCTAACACAATCTGCATGCTATTATATGTTTAATCCTCTTACTGAACTCTGCTTCCTTGCAGCCTGTGATACTAGGATTGTCTATTACCATCATCATCACTCTGTACTGGGGATTAAACCCAGGGGCATTCTATCTCCAAGCTGTACCCCCAGCTTTTTATATGTTTTTTTGTTTTTGAAACAGGGTCTTGCTAGGTTGCTGAGGGGTTCACTAAGTTGCTGAGGCTGACTTGAAACCTGTAATCTTCCTGTTTCACCCTCCCAAGTACTAGGATTTACAGGCAAGCAGCATTATGCCTATCTTACTTAAAATTGTCTCCTAAAGTTACCCCAGAAGTCCCTGTAAAAGAGGATATTTATCCTTTTATTTTCCATGAGCCTGTATGCAGTTTCTCTAAGGGCAATATCACATAAGGTTTACATGAAGAGCAAGGGAAGTTAAGACTTAGTTCTGTTTTAGAACCTGCAAAACCTATCTGGATCTACCTGGTTGCTTCTCGCTCTGCAGTGCCCTCCTAGCAGAGGGCCAACTTCCCGCCCTGAGATCTGTGGAGCCTGTTGTTTCAGCAATCCCCAAGCAGAACTGGGGAAAGTTTCATGACTCTCAGGCCTCCAGGATGTGTTATAGCCATGGGAAATGGTGCTCTGACTTACATTGACCATGACCCTGCATCAACAGAAACCTACACATTATAAATATGCTCACTCTCTAAGCCAAACTCCTGAAACTTCTCTCTGTTTTCAGTAAGATTATTGAGGACTTGGCATATCCCTCTTCCCTTTCAAATGATAGTGCTTGGAGCCACTGCTTTGATTTACATTCCAGAAATACCATCCAACACATGACATGGGACTTCTGGCTGTGTCTGGTCCTGGGCACTTTCTCCAGCTGGGGATCCCCAAGCCATTGTCTTACACGGTTGATAGAATGTCATCTCTGTGGAATACATTATTCATGAATACAGCCATGACCGAGTTTTAAATGTTGGGAAAGTATCTAGCATGCCTGCAAGATAGTCTGAACAAATAAAGACATGTCTCGTAGCTCCAAGTCTCAGGCTAGATGGGCTGCAGAGCACGTTTATTTTCACTTATTTGGCTTCCAGAGTTCTGTTTTCTTTGTGAAGTGACCTTGGCATTTGTGCCTCTGTTGTGAATTATTTACCGAAAAAGACAGGGGAGGTGGAGTGAACAGCATATTCAAGGGAGGCTCTGCTGTGCGATTTGGAAGAAGAAAAATAAAAAAGGAAAAGGAAGAAGTCAAGTAGGACCCTGGAACAATAGTCCAGGTTGGAAAGAATGGGAACAGGTCAGAGGCCTACACAACAGGAGAGGCTGAGTTGAGGGAGATACTTTCTGGTACATTTCTGTGTGCTGTAACATTGTGAAGCACGGTTCTCAAGAACAGAACTAAGGTCAACAACCCAGGTTTCCAGGATTTGAGAACTGCTGATCTGTGTGTAGCCTTGGAAGACCTCAGAAGCCATCACGAGAGAAGGGCAGGTGTTACTGGGTGTCGCATCTGAGACCAAGTTTGTCTGCATTTGGGGTGAGAGGAGAGGCGAGGTGGTAGCTAATAATCCTCGCCTTAACAGAGCCGCAGTCAACTGTGGCCCACGAGACTGGCCCCAGGGACTGCTCCTCAAGGGACGCCAGTGAGGAGCGGGGTTATTTTTGTTCTCTGTGCTCCTTGGATTCTTGGCATCTGATTGAACTTCTAGCAAAAAGTCTTGCCGCATCCCAGAGGGGATAAAAATATTTCCTAGTTTTTTCTTTTTTCTGCTGAGCTCTTCCAAAAGAGTTTCTCTGTTTTTCTTCAACTTATATCAACTCCTACAGAACCCTGGATCTTTCTACCCATCAGTTTCAGTCCCCAGTGCTACCTCATTCCAACAGTGAGCATTTTGATACCTGGCCTCCAATCGCCAACAGTGCTGGCCACTGATGCCTGAGCCCTGGTCCTGCCCAGATTCTACCCATTTGAGCTATAAGAAGTTCACATACTGGGGTAGAAGTGGCCATGATAGTCTGTAGGTTGAGATGGTGGCCAGGAAAAACACAGAACACAGACAAGAGCTGGGCAGACATGAAGGAAGCAGAAATCCTTGCTACCATCAGCTTCACTGAGAGCATGGGCCATTGGTGGTCTATCAGGATTCAACCTTTTTTTGTTGCTGTTAGGGCTAAATTGTAAATATTTTAGAAGTTGTGGCAATATGGTCCCTGTTACAGCTACTCACCACATCCCTGGTAGAATGAAAGTATCGTACACAGAGCACAACCCAACACACTTGGCTACGTCTTAATAAAACTTTATTTACAAACACAGATGTTGGGTCAGACGTGGTGGAAATTGACATGTCAGGTGCTTATTGGTTACAGGACCTTGAGCAGGATAATCTGTCTCTATTTGATTCTTGTGTGGAAAACAAGCTAATAATACCTACTGCTTAGATTTGCTTAGGGATTAATGTACATACAAGACACTTTGCACAAGGCTTTGGCACAGAATGAGTAGCTGTAAGTGGTGGCCGTAGTGACTCCAGTGGACACTGTCACTCCCAGAAGAGGCCATTTCTATCACTGTCTCTGTTTCCTTTTACTTCAGGTACCTTGTGTCCTTCCTTTTCTGACCAGCTCTGATCTCTGGCCAGATAATGTTTTGGTTAAAAATAGCCAGAAACATGGGCGGCTGAGACAGGAGCATCACAGGGTCTCAGCCAGCCTCAGCTCCTTAGTGAGACACTCTGCAACTTAGTGAAACCCTGTCTTAAAATAAAGAATAAGCCAGGCATGGTGGCACATGCTTGTAATCCCAGCATTTGGGAGGCTGACTCTTTGAGGACAGCCTCAGCTATTTAATGAGCCCCTTTGTATCTCAGTGAGACTCTGTTTTGAAATAAAGAATAAAAAATAGGGCTAGGGGTGTAGCCTGGAGGTAGAATGTCCCTGGGTACCATCCCCAGTACCTCAGGAAAAAAAATTACAGCTGGGTAGGGAGAATAAACACTGCTGTTCTATTGCACACCAGGGTGACTCTTCTTAACAACAATGCACTATGTATGCCTGTGTTTTTCTTTCCTATATGTCTCCTATAGGCTTTTTATTTTTTACTAAACAATATACGTTGAAGATTTTTCTTTTATTTTTATTTATTTATTTATTTACTTATTTATTTATTTATTTATTTATTTTGGTGCTACTAGGCATGGAGCCCAGGGACTTTCTACCTCTGGGCTACAATTTCAGACCTATTTTATACTTTATTTAGAAACAGGGTCGGTCTCACTAAGTTGCTGAGAGCCTCACTAAGTAGCTGAGGCTGGCTTTGAACCTGCGCGATCCTCCTGTCTCAGCCTCCCAAGCGCGGGGATTACAAGCGTGCGCCACCACCCCTGGCTAGCGTTGGAGAATTTTCAGATAACCACCTATAAGGATAATTAGATGTGAAATTTAAAGTATTTAACCACCTATACAGCATGGATGAATCAGTGGGCAGGAAGAGGTTTTCATAAATATGGCAGAAATTAACTTCCTTCTACACAAGGTGGAATAAAACTCCAACTTTGGAGTCAGAAATTCAAGTTTTTATTTGAAAACTTAAAAAAAATGCTTTGTAACATATATATCACAATTCCTTTACCCCTTATAAGCTATATATAGGTTGACCTAATATTATGATATGTATACATATGTATATATGTATACATGCATGTGTGTGACCATAGACATATATGTATGTGGTCATATACATATACATACAAACAGCAAATCTTGAAAAGACTGAAAACTTTTCACAACGGTTGTACAAAATGCTCTTCTTGGAGACAGAGTCTGTGTTTAGTGTCAACCAGAATGTCCAGGATAGTACTGAGCTCACGGTAGTACTGAGCTCATGGGCTTCCTAACTGGTCAAACAAGCTATGAGTTAGTTTGCATGAAGACGTATACCTTCAATTATTATCAGTGTTTTTGTGAAGCATCACAAATCCGAGTGAAAACTACACCCTCTTCTCAAGGAACTCGGCCTAGAGGGAGACAGATGTATATATCCATGAGCGTGCCACGATGAACGCCACAGATGGGGAGGCTCAAACAACAAGGAGATGTCGTCTCACGGTCGGATGTCAAGATGGCGATGTCGGCAGGGCTGGTTTCTCCCGAGGCCTCTCTCCTTGGCTTGCAGATTGCGCCTTCTACCCATATCTTGTGTGGTCTTTTCTCTGTGCACAAGAATCTCTGGCGTCTCTTTGTGTTTCCAATTGTCCTCTCCCTTTAAAGGTAGATTGCGGCTGGGTGTGGTGGTGCACACTTGTAATCCCCAGGCTTGGGAGGCTGAGACAGGAGGATCGCGCAGGTTCAAAGCCAGCCTCGGCTACTTAGTGAGGCTCTCGGCAACTTAGTGAGACCCTGTTTCCAAATAAAATATAAAATAGGTCTGGGAGTATAGCCCGGAGGTAGAAAGCCTCTGGGTTCCACCCCCATTATCACCAAATAAATAAATAAATAAACAAATACAGAGGCAGATTGCACAGGGGTTGCCTCTTTCAGGCCTCATCTCTATACACTGACCTTCCGGGTTGTACTGGGAGCAGGCGTTCCAGTACAGATTTGAGAGACATAAGTCAGCCTGCAAGAATTCGTGCTACAGTGTGAGAGGTTAAATAGAATAGAAGAGACATTTTAGTAAGACAGACTTTACTGAATGACGGACAGTGCAGTTTGAGAGAAAGAAAACCCTTCGAAACACCATAAGAATAATAGTGCTCTTGTGTTTCACTTAATCTCTAAAAACCATTTTGTACTAAGCAGAGTCCAGATTGGCAGCACTGCTCGTTCTGGTTTCTGAAAGATTATTCTTCTTTTTATTTAAAGAGAAAAATGATCTGGTGTCTAAGGTGTCACTTCTAGGAAGCGTGCCAGGATTTAATTTACCTTTTCATTGAGATTTATATCATCTCTTTGATGTTTCAAAGCAGAAACCATTGGGTAGCGGAGGAGAAACTCTGTCATTAACATTCAGACACTGAAGTCCTGCCCCCCATAATTGCACCTGGAGGTGACTAGAGACATATTTTGGTCCCTATGGTTTATTTATGGGAGTCTATTCCAGGAATTGTTGGGAGGCAGGAGGGAATAAAATACTGGTGCCCCTCACCTCTCAAATTAGAAGGCAGAGAACTGAGCACAGTGTTGAACTGAATCAGCAAGATGGAATCAATCAATGAGTCGATCTTTGACGTATGCACCCAACAATTTATTCATTCAATAGGTGCTTGTTAAATTAAGGGATGGTAAATCGATGATGGATATATCGTGCATACATGATGCGCCAAGATTATACCGAGCTCCGAGGGGAATGCAGGAATTCGATGAAAGAATCTCTGCAGCAATTTACAGCTAAAGTGAGAAATAAAATTACTAAACATAAGCTGGAGAGCGATGGGTGACTAATTGTGCGGTAGCGATGATGAAATGAGTGGGAATCACCCGAGGCACTGTTATAGAAGGCATTGTGGAGCAGAGTCTTAGATGTCTAGTCAGATTTTGATTAGATGGACAGTCGTGGACGGGACAGTCCAGGTGAGAGCAGTGTCCTCACACAAGGTGGGGGCAGAGCAGGTGGAGAGCAGGTCGGGGATGAGACCATGAGACTCAGACTCTGTAAGAAGAATGGTCAGAAATGCTAGAATGTTGGCGGATGGCCTTAAACACCCTGAGGAGCTTCGATGTGAAGCCATCAAGTTATACTGTATAGGGAACCCCAGGATCCTTTTCCAGGGAAATGACATATTGAAATATTTGCTAAGGTAACATAAGAGTGACAGGCAAGGGAGCGTTTCATGTAGGGCCTTCGACAGCGAGGGGATCAATATACTACCTTTTGATGGAAGTAAATGTAGTATACACTTGAAACACTTGCATATATGTGTGTGTGTATATATATATATGTGTGTGTGTGTGTATATATATGTGTATATATATGTGTGTGTGTATATATATATATGTGTGTGTGTATATACATATATATTTGTGTATGTGTATATTTGTGTGCATGTGTGGTACTAGGGATGGAACCCAGAGGCTTTCTACCTCCGGGCTATACTCCCAGACCTATTTTATACTTTATTTGGAAACAGGGTCTCACTAAGTTGCTGAGAGCCTCACTAAGTAGCCGAGGCTGGCTTTGAACCTGTGCGATCCTCCTGTCTCAGCCTCCCAAGTGCTGGGATTACAAGTGTGCGCCATCACGCCCAGCTCCAAGAGAGATGCTTTAATGGAGTTTCAGAAATGGAGCCCAGATGCCAGGTGGAAGTTCAAGAATGAGATGGGAAGAGAAAAATGCATATTGTCTGGTACAAACCTTGTCAACTGGTGCAGACTAAGGATGGGGCTCAGAGGCCCACTGCTCTGCGCTGGGTGTCTGGGTCCCCCAAAAACTTATGTATTGAAACCTAATCCCCAGTGCAACAGTATTAATTGAGGCCTGTAGGAGAAATTAAGTCATGATGGTAGTGTTCTTATAAACAGTGTTAGTACTCTTACAAAAGAGACTTCAGAGCCGGGCGTGGTGGTGCACGCTTGTAATCCCTGCGCTTGGGAGACAGAGACAAGAGGATCACGCAGGTTCGAAGCCAGCCTCGCTGGCTTAAGAGACCCTGTTTCCAAATTTTAAAAAAGTATAGCCGGGCGTGGTGGCGCACGCTTGTAATCCCCGCACTTGGGAGGCTGAGACAGGAGGATCGCATGGGTTCGAAGCCAGCCTCGGCTACTTAGTGAGGCTCTCGGCAACTTAGTGAGACCCTGTTTCCAAATAAAATATAAAAAAGATCTGAGAGTATAGCCTGGAAGTAGAAAGCCTCTGGGTTCCACCCCCAGTACCACAAAAAAAAAAGTATAAAAATAGGTCTGGGAGTGTAGCCTGGAGGTAGAAGGGCTTCCAGGAACCCCAGTACCACCAAAAAAATAAATAAATAAAAATAATAAATAAGTAAGTAAATAAATAAATAAATAAATAAATAAAAAGAGACTTCAGGAGCCGGGCAGGGTGAATCACACTGTAATCTTAGGAGCTGAGAGACTGAGACAGGAGGATCGCAGGTTCAAGGATAGCCTTCGCAACTTAGCAAGATTCTCAGCAACCTAGCAAGACCCTTTTTTACAAAAAATAAAAAAGGATGGGTGTAGCTCAGAGGTAGAATGCACCTGGTTTGATTCCTAGTACCCCCTCCCCCAGAAAAAAAAATAAAAGAAAGACAAGAAGAGAAAAAGAAAGAGAGACTTCAGGGAGCTTGTTTCTGCCGTGTAAGAAGGCAGCAAGAAGTCCTTGTCTAAGAACCTGCCCACACTACGCACCGACTCTGCCAGCACCTTGATCTAGAACTGCGAGCAGTGCATCTCTGTTGGCTGTAAGCCACCTAGCTCACCGTGTTCTGTTATAGCACACTGAACGGGCTAAGACGCCCACCTGATTTGAGACCTTGTGGGGAGTGACACGCACCGCTGGCTGTCCCTCCTGAGAGGAGCCAGCCTTTCCTGGGACGGGAAGACCTGTGAGACTCTGAGCTGTTAGCCCCAAGATTCTGAGCACACAAGATTCCGACTCCAGAGGGGGACAACTGACGCTCATAACCAGGAGTATAAAAGCTGAACAAGTGCCGGGCGTGGGGGTGCACGCTCGTAATCCCAGCATTCGGGAGGCTGAGACCAGAGGATCACGGTTCGTGGACAGCCTCAGCTACTTAGTGAGGCCCTCTGCAACTCAGTGAGACCCGGTTTCAAAATAAAGAATAAAAAATAGGGCGGGGGGTGTAGCTTGGAGGTTGAATGCCCCTGGGTTCCATCCCCAAAACCCATAAAAAAAAAAAAGCTGATCAAGTATTGTTCAATTGTTTCCAAAATAATTTGAGGCCCCCAACAAAGAAGTACGGTGATCTCTGCAAAACGAGTCAAAGCAATTATCACAATGGGAGTCTGGGCTCATCTGGCGCCACCGATTGCTGGTTGTCTGTACACCTGCTACCCCGCTAAAAGCAGCCGGCGATGGCCCCAAGTGGCTTGAAACCCAGCACTCGAAATCAGCTCACGCAGTTTCACCAGAATTGTTTAATTAAGGTTAACAAAGTGGCCTCTCATGCACCGAGCAAGTGGGGGTGAGGGGATTCTGAGGTTTTTTGGGGAACAGGGCCTTGTGATGAACAACTTGAGGCATCACCAGGGTGGGGTGGGGTGGCATGGATGCTCCCATCTTCTGTCTTTCTGTTACATATAATCTCTCTCATTAGAAGATGTGGTAAGACCATGACACTGAAACTTTCTCTTTGTTTTTTTTTTTTTTTTTTTTGGTGGTACTGGGGTTCCTGGAATCCCTTCTACCTCCGGGCTACACTCTCAGACCTATTTTATACTATTTTTATTTTGAAACAGGGTCTCTTAAGCCAGCACAGCTGGCTTCGAACCTGCGCGATCCTCCTGTCTCCGCCTCCCAAGCGCGGGGATTACAAGCGTGTGCCACCACGCCCGGTGTCTCTTTGTGCTTTTTATACTTTGTTGAACTGAAGCTAAAAAATCCACTCTGTTACAAATGCAAAACAGTCTAATGATAGAGAACAGCCAATGTGTAGGGAAAAGTATAGAAATGAAGTTGAGAATACATGGCGTGGCACTGGGGTGTGCTTGGTGGCAGAGCACTTGCCTAGCATGCAGGAGGCTCTGGGAAGAAGGAAGGAAGGGAGGGAGGGAGGGAGGGAGGAAGGAAGGAAGGAAGGAAGGAAGGAAGGAAGGAAGGAAGGAAGGAAGGAAGGAGGGAAAGAAGGAAGGAAGGGGAAGGGAAAGGAAAGAGAAAGAAGAAAGAAAGAGAGAGAGAGAAAGAAAGGGAAGGAAGGAAGGAAGGAAGGAAGGAAGGAAGGAAGGCAGGCAGGCAGGCAGGCAGGCAAAAAAAAAAAAACAGTAGCAGGGGCCAGAGTCAAGAGAGACATAAAAAAGAGGACAAACAGACCTTGAAACAGAGGAAAAAGGCATCTCCACCCCCCTCCGCCCCCTTTCACACTGGCCTTGACAGTCTGGGGTCTCTAGGGAGTATCTTCCAGTCACTCAGAGATGTGAAGAACCTCTCTTTCTTTTTTAACATGCTTTTGCTGGTGCTTTTTAATTCTTCACTGTGATGAGGCTCCAGTGATAGGAACAGACGTGCACACAGCACTCGGCGTGGTTCTCTCTGGACCCCACCCCACGCCTCCCCCTTCCCCTTCCGCATCCAGGTTACTGAGGTTGGTCTCCATCATTCCTCTAGGCACAGGGCATTACTTCCACTGTTGCCCTCATCCAGACTCCTCCCCTGGCGCCCCCCAAGCCCCTGCACGGCTTCACTGCAGTCCCCCCTGTACCTGAAGCCCCTTTCGTTACCCAGTTTCTCTCTGAGTTCCACATGTGAGAGCAAACATACAACTGTTAGCTTTCTGAGACCTGGCTAATCTCACGTAAGCTAATATTCTCCATTTCCACCCATTTTCCTGCAAAGGACAAGCCACCAGCCAACGGCATCACGAGAGATTCCTCTAGTCAGTGACTAAAGTCAGCTGGCGTCTTACATGTCCACGACTCGTACTTTCCACACACAGCAGAGACTCCAGCGATTTCGCCAATGTGTGGTCCTCTGTGTCAACCTGGGCTTTCATTCAAAGCCACTCCATAATCTGCACTTAAATTTCAGTCCCTGTCCTTAATAATGTCTCAGCTGCCACGTCCAACTACACGCCTCATGCCATATTTATTTAGCCTTGAAGCCTAGGACTCCACGATAAATGGGCGAGTTTGGGGCAAAGGAAAAGCTCGCAGCAGGTCACTGATGGCCTTTTTAAGTTCATTGTCACGAGAGCCATCCAAGCCAGGGCTGCAACAAATTCAAAACGACTGCCGTCTCAATATCTTAATGTAAATTATTTATACTCTCTCCTCCTGGCGACAGTGAGGAGGAGAAGCCAATGAATCAGCGGTTTTCTTTGCAAAGCTCTGCTGAGAATAAAAAGCATCCTTGCAGCAGGAGAAAGACGCAGATCCTTGACCGTGGCGCTTAACTTTAAAACCACAAAATCAGTCTATTTCTGCTATCTCCTTTTAAAGTGATCAGACCACAGTCCAGGAATAGGTGTCCTGATTAGCTAGCGGTCCCCATGCTGCCCCTGAACAGCTGCAGAAAAAGATGTTCCCCAGCAACACCAACCTGCCTGCATTCCCGTGTGGCTCTGCCCTGGAGCAGAGCTTTACCATCTCTAGGACCCAGTCTCCTCATCTGATGGCACCCACAAGCCGAATGAAGAGAAAAGGGTACAATTATAAATAGAAACACCCCACAGACTTCAGGGGAAATGAAGTATTGATGATGGACAGTCCAGAATCGGGTTCATTTGCATATGAGAACCTTTCTTGGAGGGTGTAATAAAAAATTTTCAAAAGTTTGGTGAGCACTGTTTCAATTATTGTAGCTTTATATGGTTTGAAATCAGAAAATATATATCTTCTAGCTTTGTTCTTTTTCAAGATCGTTTTGGGTATCTAGAGTCCATATTCCATATTAGGATAGATATTTTTTCTGAAAAATAAATATATAAATATATGATAGTTTCACCTAAAAAAAATAGAAAAAAATATTCTCTGGTAAGAAAGAAAGTAAAAAGAAATATTGAAATGTTATCTTTAAGTCATCAAAAGCTTGGTATCAGACAAATGAAACTGTTATGTGAGATTATCATTTTTAATTTTGGATAAATTGCTATAATACTAGATGTCAACCACTAAGCCAAGAATGGGAAGGAGGGATGGGGAGGGAATGGGGTGGGGATCGGGTGGGGGCTGACTGGACGATGTGTGCATGTATGTCTACAAAAGTTTGTATCCCACTATGATGTATGAATACAGTGCACCAATAAAAAAAAAAAAAAAAAAAGTTTGGTGAGATCCCAAATCTGAATTCATTTAGGGTCCCCACTGGTATTGATCTGGATGCTTTGAGGAGTGTGACTGAGGTACCGGAAGGGCGAGGCGGGAAGCCCCTTAGCCCAATAGGAATCTGAGGACTTGGGACTTTTCAGGCAAAAGAGCATTGCTTTGGACGCTGTTATTGCTCAACCCTTAGACGCTTAGATGAAGTCTCCCATGTTCATGAACATGGAGCTGCAATGAAGGCAATTCTTGTTTGTCTGATGACATTTATTCATGACTCTTTCTCTCCGGGACTCTTTCTGCAATCGTCTTTCCTGGGCCCTCCCCATGACAGACTTCTGCTAGGATGCAAAGATGCTCCCACTCTGGGGAGTCCAGAGCCTAATGAGTCAGACACTTGGAGGATTACGGAGCACCGTGGTAACGGGCATGGTGCCACAGGAACCCTGTACTTGGGGCCCACCCAGAGGAGGGGCCAGCGGGGTACAGGAGGGAAGGGGGATGCCAGAGAAAAGTCTTGCTTTTAACATGACATGCTGTTTTCTTTCCAGTTCTCAAAATGATCTGTTCATTATATTTAAAAAAAAAAAAAAAAGCTTGGAAAATGCAGGACAGCACAACAAAAGGTTTAAAAATCACTTCCACCTAGAGACAACACCTTGGGTAAACATGTGTCTGTTCATGAATCATGCAGGGTCTACGTGGAGGCTTAGGTCTTCAAGCCAAGATGGGCGCTGTACCTGTTAGCTCTCTGTGCTGCAGTAGGAGTCCAGTCCCGAGAGCTGGGAGGCTGGAGATTTGAGACAATCTGCCCTGTCACTTTAGACCAATCGCCGAAGCAATTGGGCCTCAGTCCCCTCACCTCTCTTCACCTGGGTGTACGACCTCTCTCGGGTCCCTGTCAGCTCTCTGAGTTTAGAATTCCTACCTAAGGGGATCTTTGCTTTTTCTTACTATTCTTTTACTGGTTCATTGTAGTCTAACATTATAATATAGTTCAAAGTGACAGGGACAAATATATACACAGTACTTGGTAAGCTCCCCCCACCCCGCTCCCTCCCTTCCCCATTGGTGATATTAAGATTGGCACTGGTAATTTCACATGTATACTTAACTTCAGTGGAAGTGTTTGCTTCATTGACTCTCCCTCCCCTCGACCCTCCCCACGGTCCTATCTTCAGATAAGTCCAGAAGTTGCAGGCCATTCATTTACAAGTCACATTGTCCAGGTAGAATCAGATTTCTAATTCCACACTCATACACGATAGACTTGAAGCGCACAGGCATTATGCATAAAAGATGAAGGAGCCTGGGCTTTATTTAACAGTTTCTCGAAGACTTAAAACTCCTCCATAAATAGCATCCTGAGGAGAGTGCCGCTGAATATAGAAATGAACTACTTTGACGTGTGAATGGTTAACTCCAAAATCATCGGGGCCGCTCCGAGCTGCAGGCTGAACAGAAGCCATTGTCTGGGCTTAGGCTCCCCGTTTCTCCCTGACAGCCTCCTCCCGCTGCTGCGTCCTGCGGCATCCACTTAGCATTCAGCTTCCAATTGCCTGCAGACCGGATCTCGGTGCAGCAGTGGCCACTCTGAAACTTCAGTGTGTTAAGAATTAACTTTGGCTTGAAAGAAGGTGATGGATCCCTGGAGGTCTTAGCTAATCACACGCATCGCCCCATGTCTTGTTCTTAGCAGATACTAAGTAATGGGAACAAGGCTGCGTGTCCATGCCCGTGTTCCCCTCTGTTCTTTTCTTTAGACCCTATGGCTACGAGGAAGGATAAAAGGCAACACATCTGTAAGACATGGGATGGTGTTGTAGCCCCACATCTGGTCATTGGTGTGGGTTCCCACAAGCCTAAGGATTAGGATCAGTAAGTTCTCCTTTATTTTCAGCACTTACCAAGCAGAATTGATGAAGGAGACTTGGATGTTAATAGGCCTGGGTCTCAACAGTACGGGGCCCTAAATGTAGATAATTTGATGTGGCCCTGAGTTTCCTGCAAAACTGAGCATTCAAGTATGGCTACCTGCGGTTTATGCAGCTGCCTGGCAGGGCTGCAGAAAAGCTCTTCAGAGGCCTTACCAGCTGCAATGCAGATGGCTCCTCTCTGTGCTAGGCTGCATCTGAATAAACCCCAGCAGGGGCCTCTGATCTCCAGCAAATATGCTATTTTTGACAATTCCAGCAAAGAATATGGAGGGTTTTTTCTTTTTCTCTCTTAGGCCTAATGGGATTTCCTGTCTTTTACAAATGCTATTTTTGAAGGACAACTCTCTCCAAGTAAGCAGTTATCAGTCTAATTCATTATGCTGACATTAATTTGATCATTTCTCTAACAGTTAAAAAAAAAAAAAAGATACCCAGATGCTTTTTAGAGCCCTTTAAATATGTATGGTCTAAAGAATAATTATGTTAATCCAGGCCAATGGGTCACCATCCCACTTTTGATTAACAACATGGTGGCCTAGCGGGAAATAAGTTATTAGATTAGTTCTTTGTGCAGGAATAAGAAAAAGGGGTAGAGCCGGATGGATTTGTAGGGTTTTCCAGAGGAGACACACTATGGCCTGAAAGCTTTAGAAGCCATGCCTGAGGGAAACTTCTGGCAGAACCCATCAAGCTGCCTTCTTGCACAGAGAGTGGAAAACCCCCTTGTCCTGAGCGGGGTAGACTCCACCGCTAACGAGATGAGCCATGTCTGTCTTGCACGGGTCGCCTCCTGTGTCCGACGTCTCTAATTCAGAGGTGATTTCTTCACTGGAGAACTCATGTGTTGCCTTCACATTTCTGACCATTCTAAGTGAAGGTGACGAGACGGGTCCGGTGATGGCCTGCCATTCTCAGGCGATCGATACCTCCGGGCAGAATTAGACTAATGGACTTGAACAAATCAATTACCTCCATCACTCTGAGGCACTGAGTTTCTCAGCTTGCCGGTAAAGTTCTCCTCTGGAAACTTTGTCTGTAGGCAAACATTCCATAGGGAACACATCCGGGGATTTTTATGATGCCTAATGGCTTAGAGCTGCGGACTTGCATCCATCTTGCTGTGAGTACCTGCTTGGGGGAGGCAGGGAAAAGCTGGCTGAATACCCAAGCCAGTGACAAGCGTGTCCGTGGCAAAACGTAACAGCAGCAGCTGCAGAAATTCCTAGCTTTTTTTTTTTTTTTTGATACTGCAGCAACTCTGCATTGTCCAGAAATTTTGAACATGCAGAATATCAAGAGAATATCCCCGCAATGTAGTCCTTTGTTGAAGCAGAGAACCTCAGTAACCCTAAGACATTGAAGGAGAGGAGGACTTGGGCCAGAGCAGAGGTGAGGTACTCCAAGCCCAGAGTCTCAGGTGGCTGGGCTGCTAGGTCAACCAGCAAACCCAGGTCCAGAACCCATAGTGTCTTCTTAATAAAATTTCATCTTTAGAGCAGCTTTCGGTTCACAGCAAAACTCACCAGAAGAGATGGAGATTTCCCTTCAATCCCTTGACCCTACAGGTACACGGCAGCTTGTACCAGAATGCCACACTTTTCACTACGGACCAATCTGGGCTGATACATCACTGTTTGCCTGACCTATAGTTTGCTATAAGTCCTAAGTGTCTGCTCTTGCGTTAAAGGTTCTATGGGTTTAGATAAATATACAGTGAGTTCTGTTCACACTGTTGCATCAGAGAGTCGCTTCACTGCTCTGACAGGTTCCTCCCATTCTTCCTGCTCCATCCTTCCCTCCCTCTTTCCTAATCTCTGGCAACCACAGATCTTTGTACCACCTCCCCTGCCCCAGGTTTGCCTTTTCCAGAATCTTATATAACTGGGATCAGTGCGTAGCCTTAACAAGAGTACGTCACCACACCCTCCTGGGTCTTCTCTTAATTAAAATATAAGATGCCACATCACAAAACAGGTGTCTTGGTCTGTTTTCTGTTGCTATATCAGAACACCTGAGACTTAGTAATTTATAAAGAAAAGAGGTTTGTTTTGGCTCACAGTTCTGAAGAGTAGAACTCTACTTGCCTTCTGGCAAGGGGCCACACACTACTCTATGTATGGCAGAAAAACAGAGAAGGAAGCAGGAGGGACAAATGTGGAAGACAGAGAGAAAAATAAGCTGACCTAGTTTATAGGTCATTCTTGAGGTAACTGACCGGCTCATGCAAAACTACATTAATCCCCTCATAAGGATGGATAGCCCCTGACCTAATTACCTCCTAGTGGTGCCACCACCTCTCGATATCGTACACTGGCGATTAAAGTTCAAGATGTGTTTTAGAGAGGACAACTCACATCCAAGCCATAGCAACAGCCTACCGGTAAATATTTTCTAAGGGGCATATCTACATAATATAGAAATGGCTTTTCTTTAAAGTGCCGACTGCTAGAAAATTGGAATAAAAATGTGATTCTTTTACAATGGTACATCTGCCAGTTTGGCTTCTTTGCATGGGCTATTACAGCTCTCTCATCTGGAACGTCTAACCTATTTCTGTAAGTGGCTTAACTGTACTTGGTGCTGAGGCGTTCCAGCCTAGGGAGAAGGTTGATAGATCACATGATAAACAGGGAGAGAATGTGTTCAAGGCATTAGCAGTGTCCCTAAGAAACCTAGTTAGTTTAAATACCAGTTAAAATATGTATGTGCACTTTTATGCTTAGTCTCTGTACTGCCCGGTTGTAGAACTAAAATATTATTGGAGATTGTGATGATATTGGAATATTACTCTGAACCACCTCCAAATCTTAAATAGGGTGGGTGGGAGGTGAGGGGCAGGAGGGAGCATCCTCTAAAAGGGGTAATAAAGCAGGAAGGATGGCAGCGAGGCAGGACAGGGAAGGGCGATCGTTATACTGACTCCTTGAATGAGTCAGCTGTTTTCCTGAACATTCTCATCAATGCTGCTGCAGGAGACTCCTATGTCCCCAACGCCCCTGGTTTTCTGCACAGCTGGACGCAGTGCAAATGCAGTGTGTGTGTGTGTGTGTGTGTGTGTGTGTGTACTGGCATGTATGAGCACATGTGCTCAAAGGTATCAGGAGAATCATAACAGCAATCAAAGAGCTTTCTGTGTTAAAGTTTAATGCCCAGAATGACTCATCGCTTCCTAGAAAAGCCTCTCTCTGTATGATTGATAGGTGGACACTTCCTGCCGGATAGTGCATTCATTCCCAGTGGTGGGAGAAGGCAGAGATTCTGCCCCAGGGAGGACATAACAATAGCTCTATCGTGATTAGATGCAGACAGAGACAGAAACAGGATTTCAGCGGCAAAGGTGGGGGAAACACAGATCATAGAGCACTGAATTAGTCAGACTTTTCAACTCATACTCTGCTACTAGCTGGCTCTATGACCTTGGGCAAATTATTTGACCTTTGTAGGCCTCAGTGTCCTCATCTAAGAAGTAAAGGGTTAGACCGCCCGATCTTTAATACCCCTCCTAGATACATGGTCTTAGAACAGCTCCAGTGCAGGATTTCCTCTCATTCATTTTGATCTTCATTTTCTAATAAAATTTCTTCTAAAGCCGGGCACACGCTTGTAATCCCAGCATTCGGGAGGCTGAGACCAGAGGATCACGGTTTGTGGACAGCCTCAGCTACTTATTGAGGCCCTCTGCAATTCAGTGAGACTGGTTTCAAAATAAAGAATAAAAAATAGGTCAGGGGGTGTAGCTCGGAGTTTGATGCCCCTGGGTTCCATCCCCAGGCCCACAAAAAAAATTTTTTTTCTTCTACCTTATAATCAGTTATATCTTATATTCACTCACTTGTTCCTTCATTAAACAAATATTTATTAAACACCTATCATATGTTGGACCTTGAAATGTCACTACATGATAACCCCCCTGGAGGCAGGTACATTCTGGTGTTTTCTACTCTGATCCACTAACGCTATTCAGATCTCTGTTGCATCGAGTTGAATGGTTGAATGTGCTATTTTAGTGTAAGGACACTTTGTTGTATTAGAAATAGCACAGGTCACCCAGCTATTTGGGAGGCTCAGGCAGGAAGATGGCAAGTTCAAGGCTAGCCTGGACAACTTTGCGAGATTCTATCTCAAAAGAAAATATAACAAGGGCTGGGGATGTAGCTCAGTGGTAGAGAACTTGCCTAACGTGCAAGATTCAATTCCCAGTACCACTAAAAGAGAAAGAAGAGAAGGGGGGAGAGAGAGAGAGAGAGAGAGAGAGAGAGAGAGAGAGAGAGAGAAGGAAGAAGAAGAAGAAGAAGAAGAAGAAGAAGAAGAAGAAGAAGAAGAAGAAGGAGGAGGAGGAGGAGGAGGAGGAGGAGGAGGAGGAGGAGGAGGAGGAAAGAAGGAGAAGAGGAGGAGAAGGAGGAGGAGGAGGAGAAGGAGGAGGAGGAGGAGGAGAAGAGGAAGAAGAGGAAGAGGAAGAAGGAGGAGGAGGAGGAGGAGGAGGAGAAGGAGGAAGAGGAGAAGGAAGAAGAAGAAGAAAGGAAGGAAGGAAGGAAGAAAGGTAGGTAGGTTGGTTGGTTGGTTGAAATAGTACAGAGGAAGAAAGGGGAATTGAAATAGCACAGGTCTTGGTGGCAGACAAGCCAGAGTTCAAGTCCCACTCACCCGCAGGGGACCTTGGGCGGGTTACTTAACTGCCAGATGTCTCAGCTCTCAATGTTGTCAAATGGAGACGTAATCCATATAAAACGGTCCCCAAACTATCTGGCACAAGGTAGGCTTTTAGGAAATGTGGTGATTGTGTTTCCTAAGTTTACCTGGATGTCTGGAGTCCCACTTTATAACCACTTTATAAAGTAAGTTTTATCCATGTATTAATCCGCATTACTAATTGCATTTCCCTCGCATCTTTCTTCTCCACTAGTGCTGCTCCAGGGCTCTGGAGGGTGGGTCAAATTCAAAGAGACACATACCCCTGCTTTTCATTGGTAGCATGAAGATGCATAGCGCTGTACAGCGTCTAACCACAGAGTGGTTACCCAGCCACACTGAATCTCAGACGAGCCCCCACTGTCAGCAAGTTACCCTTTGAAGTTCAGCTTTACTTTTTGCAAATACAGGAATAAAGAATAACTTTAAAGCCAAGCATGGTGGTGCATGCCTGTAACAATGTTCTTAGCAACCTAGCAAGACCCTCTTTCCAAATAAAAAAGTAAGATAGGGCTGAGGCTGTGCCTCAGATAGAATATCCTGGGTTCAGTCCCCAGCGCCACACACAAAAAAAAAAACCTTCCAGTGTTCATCTTCACTATATCCTGCGTCTTCTCTGAGTGGCAGACATTTGGGATGCAGATAAAACGCAGTGAACTCATCACCACATAGTGCCATTGTAAGGAGCAGACCACCCAGCTGTTGATAGTCAACCTCTGGCACATGGTTCGTGTCTGAGAAATATCCACTGAGTACAAGCTGCTGGTGGGGGGCTCCTTCAGGACGCCTTATTTCCCATCCTCCCTGCCCCCTTCAACCAGAAGACAGCTGCAGGTGCCTCCTGGCTTGTGTAGGAACGGCTGCGTGAACACGTAAGGCTGCCTAGCTTTCTCTCTATCCCAGCCTCTCCAACTTCACGCCACTCCACTCACCTCCTGACTCACACAATGGGAAATGTCATCATTCCCAGGATAGAGAACTCCGGGGACCCGGAAGAGCTGAATCACTTAGGGCAGTGGGGCCAGGAATTGGCACTCTGGGCTGCAAAGCTAAGCCCCTGAAAGCCCCCTCCCAGGCTGGGCTGGTGGAAGACACCTTCCAGGCAGAGAGGAACACACAAAATGAGTCCCCGTGGAGCTGAATGCTGACCTATCTGGCAGGTGGTGAGGGTTAAGGGGAGGAGATTGTACTCTGGTTGACATTTTAAAACATGGTGATCATCGCCCTTGGAACCGAGCAGGCATCCTTGGTAGCTTTCCGCTTTCTTCATGAGAATCAAATCTTGATCTTCTAGCTGAAAGACAAGACTAATGGAGCCAGTTTTGCCAAAATTTGGTCTAAAATGTGGTGGCTTGGGGGAACACATAATTTCCTGCTATACATATGTTTATTAATTTCCTAGTATATTTGGTAATTCGTGTTCTTAATGTTAAAAAAAAAATCCTGATCTTCCAAGATTGCAGATACAGGACTTTATATGGAGCATGGCCGGGACCTCAGACCCTGTCACCTCGTCCTGTCACCTGAGATGTCCGGGCCCTTGGGGACTTTCCCACTAATCACCAGTCTTGTATGCAATGTGCAAACCTCAACATTTCACCTATACAACAGACTTATGAAAGACTGAATAAATATATGTTTGTCCAATCGATTAAATTTTGAGGATAAAATGAAGACTCTTTATGTGAGAGTCCCCAAGTCTCAGGCAATTCTGGTTTTAATCGACCTGGGGGCGGAGATCACTAAAATTCCTACCTCAGCTTTCAGACTTTTCTGACCGCAGCCATCACCTTCCTTTGACACAAATCCCATATGCTGAAGAGACGGGACAACACATGGATTGTTGTACCAGCATCAATCTTCTATGAGTGCTTCGAGCCCAAAATACAAATGTATTTAAATTCCAAAGAATTTCTTTAAATCCTGGCACATTTAAATTCCGAAGAAACAGAACTTGAAGGTTATTCATATATCATAGAGTAAAAATTTTAAACCCTATTATAAGTCTTCAATTAGAGGTTTCATGTAATTTATAAGTGCTTATGCTTAAATTTCCTTTCTGAGAAAAGAAAAATAGTCAATATGCTGTAATATTTTTCTGAAGTTTTGCATCACTACTCCTTCCCACGCCTCCTGGCACAGCATCTCATTCCCTCCCAAGGAGTCTTTTGATTAGAAACGTCTTTCTACAGTGACATCCAGTGCTCCTTAAGCCTCCTTCAAATGTTAACACCTCCCTTCTTAGGGTACTATTATTCTAACAAAATTTAGATTCATTCCTTATTTATCCTGCTCACATACATACTTTTTTTTCTTTAAATATCTAATCACAATGTATTACATCAATGGTTTCTAATTTTTTTCTCAAAGGTCATCTCCTGGTCATCTCTCACAGACGCCTCAAAGCAGAAAGTCTTTTTTCCATCCAACTTCCCAAGTCACTTGTATTGGGATAGAAATGCATTTTTATGTTATGTATGTATTATGTATGTATGTATTATGTATGTATGTATGTATTATGTATGTACATATTATGTATGTATTATGTATTATGTATGTATTGGTACTGGGGATTAAACTCAGTGGCATCTACCTCTGAGCTATATCCCCAACCCTATTTTATTTTATGTATTTATGTATGTATGTATGTATGTATGTATGTATGTATGTGTTTATTGAATCAGGGTCTCACTAAGTTTCTGAGGCTGGCCTCCAATCTGTGACCCTCCTGTCTCAACCTCTCAAGTACCGGGATTACAGGCATGCACTACCATGCCTGGCTAGAAACACATTTAAAATCTATGTTCTTTTCCTTCACAGGAGAAATGTTTGCCTCTTTCAGCTCAGCTGAGATGTTCACTTCCTGACATGCTCTCTGAATCCTCAAAACGATGATCACTTCTTTTTTTTATGATCCCACCCACCCACTCACACACACTGCCTTCTACAGCGCCCTCGAGTAGTCGACTGCTGCGCAGTATAGAAAACTCTGGGCCAGAAATCCAAGAATCCAACATCCCACCTTTATTCTTTCATTTGTAAGAACTTTCACAACTTACCTAACCTCTGAGCCTGAAGTGTGTGTGTGTGTGTGTGTGTGTGTGTGTGTGTGTGTGTGTGTGTGTGTGTGTTGCTGGGCATTGAACCCAGGGCCTCCACAACCCCCAATTTCTCTATCTTGGAACAACAGATAGATTCATCCTTGCAGGTTGTGAACGCGTAGCAAGATGACGCTGTCGAAGCACCCACTGTGGTTCTGATGACACAGTAGGTGGCCAGACAGTGGGCGGATGCTGAGCACACGCACAGCCAGGTCTTAGGACTCACAAAGCTCATGTCTAGACCATTGCAGTAATTGCCTGACTGACTGGGTCTCTTTTCCTCTTTAATTTATCCTGCATTACAGTGCCAGATTAATTATCTTAAAAGCATCATTTTTATTATGTCCCCAGTTGTCTTAAGGACTTACACAGGAGAAGCATGGAAACCCTCATCCTGCTCTCCAGAGTCCTCTGTGACCTTGCAGCAACTCAGAGTCTGGCTCCAGCCTGATGGTCTGTCTGCTCTCCGCCCTTTCCTTCCCTCCCCTGCCCGTTCCCAGCTTCTCGCCCTCGGCCCTCCTCTATTAACTCACCTCCTTTCCTCTCTCTCCAAGTTCTCCTGACCCTCATCCCGGGAGCGTTCAGAAGCCTTTGCAGCCAATTCTACCTAAACTGTGACTCTTTAATCTCTTAGTCTCCAAGCATTCTCACGGACACCATAACACACACATATTTTTGTACTGTGTGTTGAGACAGTTGGTCCACTTATTTGGTAGTATATATTTTCTATATTTATATATCTTCAATTTATTAATGAAAACAAAATATAGCATGTACAACTTTGTATTCATCTCATGTGTGAAAATTCTATCACCCTCCTCCCAGGCAAAGTTTAACCTATCTGAAGACAAGCTCTATGCTATTTTCTAGCACAGATTGGGTAGGAGGTAGGCTTTCCGTAATACATACTGCTAGAGTCCCTAGCATTTGTTGTTTTTTGTTGAGGTGGGGAGGGCAGAAAATCTCCATTAGTGTTCATGGAGTGGGGAGGAAATATTCAAGTATTTATATTTGTTTACAGAGGAAAAAAATGAAGGGAAAGATTATGTTTGCATGGCTAATGTCGAGTCTAATGGAATCTTTGGCATCTGGTAAGTGCCATATGAATGAATGAATGAATGAATGAATGAATGAAGTTAGAACTGAAAAAATTTTTATACACTCATAGCAAACAAATCAGACCCGCATGATACCGTCTGAGGACGGCATGAGGATCCCTTTGTGTTCATTATTTCCCTCTCTCTGGAATAGCCTCCCTTGAACTTTCCTGGAGAAAAGCCCATCCTTCAACAACCAAGTTAGCCAGGCCTGGTGGCACACACTTGTAATCCAGCAATCGGGAGGCTGAGACAGGAGGATCACAGTTTGCGGACACCCTCAGCTACTTAGTGAGGCCCTTTGCAACTCAGTGAGACCGTTTCAAAATTTAAAAAAAGGATAAAAATAGTGCTGGGGTGTAGCTTGGAGGTAGAATGCCCCTAGATTCCATCCCCCAGTACCGCAAAAAAAAAAAAAAGTTCTGGCTTATTTTTTAATATGCTTTCCTTAAAACATCATTTATCCCCTCCCTGACATCTCACAGTACTTTAATTTCTCCTGGCATTTATTCTTTTCAACCTCAAAGTCTATCTATTTGCATGGAGAGACGCTCACAGAGCAGTGAAGTAGACTCTGGTCTGGTACCGATTGCCCAAATTTGAATCTATTTGGCACTTGCTAGCTGTGTGACCTTGAGCAAATCATGTAACCTTTCTGTGCACCATTCCTCTCATCTGCAAAACAGGACTGATACTAATACCTATTCCATGAGGCTCTGTGAGGAATTAAAGAGTTCCTATGCAATGAGTTACTGTCCCCTTCAAACCGACCCTCCTGCGTGGCCAGCGCGGTAGGAGCCTTGGTGCTGTCCTAGGTCTTCACCCTGGGAGCAGAGCCACATCTTACTCAGTTTCCTGTCTCCTTCGGGTCTGACCACATAGCTCTGGGCTGAGATGAAGCTCATAAAGGCTTGTCAACTCCCCTAATTGCATTTGTGCTTTCTGTATACACACAGAATTCATCAGAGGCTCTGGAGCCTGGGACGTCTTTCTCTGCAACCTCCAGCCTGCCCTCCAGGAGCTGCGCTCGCTCGCTGCTCCTCTCAGGAGGCAGGAGGAGTCCCCAGCCCCATCAGCCAAGCTCTCCCTGGGAAAGATGCTCTCAAACCCCATCCTGTGAGGCTACACCCATTCCTCCTTCTTCTACATCACACACTCCTCTGTGCCCCAGTGTGCCAGGCCTTCTTCACACGTTATCCCGAGTGTGTTCCCCCCTCGAATGCCCAGCACCTGCCTTTCATACCTAGGCTGTGTCTATGAATTCATACCACTTATGATCACCCGCAGTCTAAAGACATGAAATAAATAATCCATACATTTCAAATTGCACATCCGTCTGAGTAGCATCCTAAAATCTCATCTCTTCCCTGCTCCATCCCACCCAGGCTGTGAACCTTCCCTTTATCGGGCGAGCCCATACTGTATTCACCGCACACCAGCTGGTCACTCGGTGGTCATCCGAGCTGTGGGATCAATTGTTGTGTTGTATCTCAGGGCTAGTGTTCAGGTAACCTTTATTTTACTCAATCACGGCCTCAACGAGCCAGAGCCCTAGTGCTAGAGATTTGGAGATGTCAGAGAGGTCGTGGACTGCTTCTTTTAAGAGCAAAAATGAATGTTTATCATAGAAATGTGTATATCGAGAAGCAGCTGTCTGTACGGGGTGCATCATATCACAGTCAGAGGTTTCGGGCACCCTGGGAGTCTTGGGAGGTATCCGTGCAGATAAGGAGGCACTATGGTTCGCTTGAACGCTGGTAACAAGCACACTGTAGTGGCCGCACACCCCACCTCCTTATCCCACGCTGGCAAACAGAGCCACCCTGTTGCATTATATCAAGTTTTATAAATATGCCATCGTGCATTTAACTAATCCTCTACAGAGGAACAGAAAATTAGCTTTTCCGTCTTTCACAACAGAAAGGCCACCCAGAAGAACAGCCCCCTGGAAGGTAAGTTCCTACAACTTTGCCGTGAGCAGGTCTATCGAGTGTTTCTGGCTCAGACAGCAGGTGAAATTAATGTGCAGGGTGCCCGGGCCTGAGTGGATGGGGAAACTGCCAAGCTGATTGGCAAAGAACACCAGCCAGACACCATTACCAGCTGGACAGATGACTTTCCTGGGACTCAGTGGTCACTAGGGCACGGGGTATAACCCTTTTCAGATGCTCCTGGAAAGGTTAAAATGGGTTTGAATATGTAGGGGAATAAGGAAAGTGTTTCGCCCTCCAGATAGGACTGGTGGAGGGGGGGAGGTTTCAGTAGTTGGGCCACATGTAAGAAATCAAAGAAGAGGCTGGGCGTGGTGGCGCACGCTTGTAATCCCAGCATTCGGAGGCAGAGACAGGAGGATCGCGGTTCACAGACAGCCTCAGCCACTTAGTGAGGCTCTTTGCAACTCAGTGAGACCCTGTTTTAAAATAAAGAATAAAAAAATAGGGCTGGGAGTATAGCTCGGAGGTAGAATGCCCGTGGGTTTCATCCTCAGTACTGCAAAAAAAAAAAAAAAAAAAGGAAAAGAAATCAAAGAAGAGATGTAAACTACAAATACCACCTCCCCCTGCACAGACTGTAGCGCTGGAGGTGGGTGGGCGCCTCCTGAGGGTGCACAGAGGCTTTGCTGGGAACCTGAGCTTTGATGGCTCCTGAGACTCCCTGGTGCAGCCAGAAAGGAGCCTGGCTGGAGGGCGTGCAGTGCTGCGGCTTTAACAGGGCGTGCAGCCCGCTCGCTGCAGTCTCCACCGCAGTGCAGAGCTCTGGTGCAGCGCTGGGTGGAGGCTGCCCCAGCACCTCAACAGAACCCCATCCTCAGAGGTGCCACCCTTGCAGGAGCACCCAGCACGGCCCCCGCGGGCTCCCTAGCTTCGGTTATGCCTTGAGCCCCTGGCATCCGCAAATTAATACAAGGGGAGGCACGCCCAGACTCTGCTTGCCTAACACAAGGCCCCAGAGGCTAAATAATTCATCAGAGGCAAAGCACTTGACAGGGACCAGCCATTTCTAAAGCTGGGGTCAGAGCTGCTTTTGGATATACACACAGCATCTGCACGTTGGCAGAATGTTCAAGCTTAAGCCTCGAATGCAAATGAGTTGTTTTTTTATTATTTTTTTACACTTTGAGAAGATTCCCTGCCCTGATTTTGCTGTTTCGTGAAGATTTGCTTAACCTTGTCACAGCAGAATCTTCACAAATTTGAGTATCGTGACCGTCATGGCGATCAGACAACAGGATTCCTGTTTATGGTCACGGTGGGAGCCACAGCCCCCCCCCCCACACACACACACACACAACTGTGCGCTGGGAGGGTCTGCCTGGACCCTGGCTCGGTTAAGCTTCCTCGAGTTCTTTACATAAGATCCCTTCCTTTCCCAAGCGCCCACTGTTACATAAGGATATATAGAACACAGCACCAATTAGGTGCCTTTCCCCTTCTCTTCCAGCTTTCCACGCCTTCCAGCTCTGCTAACAAAGACGAGGAACCCAATTAGACCATTTAAAATAGCAGATCTCCACGATCCCCACGTAGGCTGCTCTGTGTCACTTTACTGCACCTCACAGCCCAGGAGAAAGTCCCGAAAAGGAAACAGCGACACTAATACGTGTCATAATGTAGCTTGTCAAGTTCGCTCATCACAGGAAAGCTGAATATCCCAGCGAGTTCTGGGAAGCTCTGAGGTGCGTTTCCCACCCGCTATCCCTTTATGAGGGGTGCGAAGCCTTAGGCAGAAGGGGAATGGGTGGCCATCCACGGGCTTCTGCGTTGTCAGAGCATTACACAGAGGATTCATTCTATGGAAGCTAATTGCAGTAGCCTAGAATAGGAGCCGGAAGGAGGGGGCAACTGGACACTTACACACACACACACACACACACACACACACACACACACACACACACACACTCACAAAGTCTGAAGAGCTTTTTCAGCTTCAACTCACTCCTTGGAGGCTCCTGTCACCTACTGGTCAACCTGCGCCACTGCACACACAAAACCAACCTCCCTCCCTCCCTCCCTCCCTCCCTCCCTCCTGCTGCCACCCGAGTAGGCTTCCTTCCTGGACCCCAGCAGTTCAAAGATGTATGAATATTTCCCTCTGCCGCATTAACCTACCCAGGTGCGTGCTAAAAGACATCATGAGTGAGTTTTCCCAAGTCTGTTGAGGAAAGAGTCTAAACTCCCGCCATCCAGAAAATGTGATTGGGGTTTTCTCTTTGTCATTAACCAGATGGGGAGAAGTCTAACCACTTAGACTTCTTAGCGGGTTTCAGTTTGTAATAGAAAGGCAGAAAAATCAAGATAATGTCTTATGCCCCTCTCTAACCCGGGTCAAGAAGAAGATAAGGGTGGACTCATGTAGGCAGCAGTGGAATATTACATCTTGAAAGAAATATGCAAGAAAGCAACAGGTTTGGATACTTTGGCAGCCACGGTGGTACCCCAGACACACAAGCTGGACGCTTGCTCAAGTGCTGGTCTGTTTTCATTTGGAGACAATTTAGACCATCAGACATCTGATTACCTACAATTATCCACCATCAGTGAGGACCATTAGGCCACATGTAACAGAAACGGTATTTGTACTAACTGTAATTACATTGTTGCTCCACTTTATCTTTGAGCATCTTTGGGGCTAAGGGTGTATTTGTTTGTTTTGTTTTGTTGGTATCTCCTGAATCAGGAAACTGACCTCCTCTCTATCCCATCCCCCCATAAATGACCATGGATTCATGGTGGCAGACTGAGAAGTGAGAAAGGGACTGTGCTTTGAGCCTGCCACGGCCAGACACTGTGACGATAATCCCAGATGCACCTTTTTTTGACATCTCAAAGCCCCCGAGATGAAGGCGCCAGCTCTTCCTTTTTATGGGGGGTGAAGACAGAAAGGTTAGGTGAGTTGGCCAGTTAAACACAGCTCTCGAGGGGGAGAGCAAAGGTCCGAGAGACAGGCTACGTACCCGGTGGGGTAAACTATGCTTACGGGATTTAAGGCCTCTAGGTAGTGCCAATGCAGTCGGAGAAGTTAAAAGCACCTGGTGTATATACGCGCTCAAAAAGGGCAGCTCCTCTTCCCAAGGGGATTATGTGCAAGAAATTTACATGCTAATCTTATGTCCCCAGCTCACTGGGAGAAGGTAGTGACCTCCAAGGTAGGGTAACGGTTCCCTCTGCACCTGACCTCAGCCCTGCCTGCAGATGACAAACCCTTCAGCTGTGAGTTAGGAGGAGACTTGGACTTTCCTAGCCCTTTTAGACATCGTGACGCCCAGGCTGGTCGCAGCAAGTGGAAACGTTGTCCTGAATATTCTGAGACATCTCAGGAGTTTACGTGTGGATCTTGGCCGGCAGCCAGAGCCCCCCACCCCTCACCTCTCCTTGAATGCCGCATTCACCAAGACAGCGTGCTGATCCTGATCCAAACAGACATCTCCAGTGCTTTCACGAATGCTAGGTACATATGCCAAATTATCACGCCCACCTTGATATCACACACAGGGTGGGAGCGGGGTGGGGGCAGCTCACCAAGCGCTGTGTACAAGTTTGTCTCCATCACTCTGAACTTCATTATGATGTTGGATTATAATATGCCAATAAAATGCATGCCTGTCATCCCAGTACTTAGGAGGCTGAGACAGGAGGGTCACAGGTTTGAGGTCAGCCTCAGCAAATAGTGAGACTCTCATCAACCTAGCAAGACCTGTTTCAAAATAAAAAATAAAATAGGGTTAGGGAAGTAACTTGGAGGTAGAATGCCCCTGGGCTCCACCCCCAGTACCACCACCAACAAAAATTTATATTTTTTAAAATACTAAAACAAATAGACACCCCAACCAGAGTGAGAGCAAACCCCAGCCATGGAATGCTAAATTATGCAGCAGGTGCAGGGCCCCTGTCCTTCTTGGTGGCTCCGCGGAGAGGAGAGAGGGGAGGTGGGCAGCCTCCACAATCACTTGAATTTTGTCTTCAAGTGCAGCTCAGGTCAGTGACGACTGAAATATCCTTGCTGCTAGACAGGACGGCACTGGCGTAGGGCATGAATCAGGTTACCTGAAGGTTGAGATGGATCGGGAAAGACACGCTGCTGCTGACAGGACAGGAAACGCCTGCCAATTCTGCAGCGAGCGGAGACAGCCAGGGCGGTGTGCTCCCCACCCCGCCCAATGCGGAGGGGCCAGGGAGGCAGAGCAGGAGACTGACCTCCAAACCCAGGAAGGCGGGGCTGGCCATCGCCAGACCAGATACCCACTCCTGCCCGTCCCCTAGGCCACAGACCCCTGCTGCTCCACCGCTCACCCTTCAACGCAGCTCTGCGTTCAAGGTTGCAAGGAGCAGAATCCTGGCTCAGTTTGTGGGTGGACCAAGAAGGCAAGCCTGTAATCCCAGTACTTGGGAGGCTGAGACAGGAGGATCCCAGGTTTGCAGCCAGCTTCATCAACTAAGTGAGGCCCCTCTGCAACTTAGTGAGACCCTGCTTCAAACTAAAAATTAAAAAAATAGGGCCGAGGGGGTAGCTCAGAGGTAGAAGGCTCCCACAGGAAAAGAGGGGTGCAGGGATCCTCCATCGATGATGCCCCTGTGGGTAGGAACTTCCACTCGTTGGGGCATCAGCCTGGGATGCTGAAGGGAGGTCCTACATTAGAAAGAAGGACACAGAGAGACCTTGGTTCCGCGCTCGCGGGAAAGAGTTCCCCAAGGGACCAGCCACCTTGAGCCGTACAGCAGCAGGATGACGCCCACGGTCCTGAAGCGTCTCCACCTGTGCCTGCTGGTGGCTTGGTTTTGCTGTGTTTCTAGTGAAGCTGAGGCGCCCATCACCAGCTGATGCTCCCAATTCCATAAAATAAAAACAAAATAAAATTAAAAGAAGCCAATTCTACTGGGGAAAAAAAAAACAACTTCTGAAAACCGTTGGTTTAAAGTAACGGGCAGTCTCATTATTTCAGGGATGAAGGGTCTCCCTGGTAAGATTCTATTTTAAGTCAGCCACAATTTCCCTTTTTGATTTTCCTAAAACCTGCCTTTCTGAGAACTCCTCCAGGCCGCTCCCTCGAGCAGAGGGTGCAACACAGTTTTGAGGTTCATTAACGATACAATTCTTTTTAATGAGGTGTAAACTCACAGGTTAAAAAAATGGGATGCACTGCCTCGTTTTTGTCCTTCCTCATCCTTTGCCAGTGGGGGAAGTGAGCTCCGCCCCCAGTTAAATCAGCAAATATGGATTTCATTGACAAGTGTCCATCAGGGACCTGCGGTGAGAGATGAAGGTGTCCTGGTCACTCCCGGGTGCTCGCACAGTGCTCCCTCCAGCCAGGAGTCACAGGAATCCGCATCCACCTCCAGCCTTATCAGGAATCTGCATTCCCTCCCAGACAGACACAAAATGTGCCACCGCGAGGCTACACTAATATGCTCCTCATCTGTCTTTTCAGGAATTCCTTGTTTCTCGGACAATGATCTGCAGGAAGCCGGATATGGTGGAACACCCCTGTAATCCTACAGCTTGGGAGGCTGAGACAGGAGGCTCGCAGGTGCAAGGACAGCCTAGGCAAGTAGTGAAATGCTCATCAACCTAGAGAGAGCCTGTTTCAAAACAAAAATAAAATAGGGCTGGGGGCATAGCTCATGGGTAGAATGCCCCTGGGCTCAGTCCCCAGGACCCCCCCCCCCAAAAAAAAAGAACGGTCTGCAGGACAAAAGCCCTGCTCGGTTGCAGTGTATTGCATGACATAAAACCCTGGCTGCTGCGTGATAACTTTCCAAGGTGAGGGCAACGGCTCAGACTAGCGCATCTCCATTAAAACCCTCAGCTTCCCCCTCTTAATCCTAGGGTGTCTGTGTAAAAGCCTTCGTTTTCACACCAGCCCCGGCCGAACGGAAGAAATGGAGACCGAATTGCGCCTTGAGTTAGCTAAAAGGAGCAGAGGAGCCAGGAGCCCTGGGTGGCTTCCAGCGCTTGCAAACCCGATCTTAGAGCGCCGCCTAGAGGTGGCCGCCGGGAGGGCCCGGTGCCTGACCAAGGTGTCCACGCTGTGCTGACACCTGGAATGACCAGGACTCTTTATACAGGAACGGTGACCCATAGGCTCCATATCGCACTCCCCCCATATACAAAACAACCCGGCCACCCCATGAGGTTGTTAGAATTTTGCTTTTCAGTTATCATATGGGTACCCTCTATTCAAGCCCCAAACCCCACAGTGGGAAGGTCTCACAACCCCTTAAAGAGCCCAGAGGCCAAACAGTAAAAGCTGGGGAGGATGGTTGTGAAGACGGAAGGAGCGGGAAGGGGAGCACCTCTCCACTTCTTATATGTAATCTAAAGAGCACCTCTCCACTACACACACACACACACACACACACACACACACACACACACTGCTCACAGGGTCTCTTCTGTCTTTTCTTCTTTCTTTGGGCTTCCTTGCACAAAGGGGCTGCCTCCTTGAGTGCTGCACTTTTTTGGCTACTCGGCTCCCCGCACTCTCTCTGTTGGGGTCACACAGGAGAGAAAAGTCACCGCGCACCCTCCTGGGCCACGTCCAATGTTTGAGTCCACAAGAGACAGTAATTATGGTCAACTATACCCTCCAAACATTCTGTCACATTGTTTTTGGCTTCTGTACTATCAGAATGCTGGGATTCCCCACATCCGTAGCATTCCTGTGAATAATGACAGCCTGAGAAAAATTGCCTTAAAAGCCCAGGCTGCCTGGGGAGTAAAGAAGACCTGGAGGGAGGTGCAAATGGCCACAGAGATCAACCTGCCATTACTCCCGCCTTAGCTGATGCGGCTGGTGTCTCACGGCGCATCCTTCATCTAGCTAATGGGGGCCGGTCATCTTTGTAAATCGCCCAGGCACCGCCAACAGGCACGGGCGGGCCGTTTAGGCAAGGGGTTTATTTATCTTCATCAAAGCTGGTTGCCTGCTCTCCTTTTCTGACTTTTCCACATGTTCTTCGACACTGCAAGTCATTTTACAAACCCGGGAAACGAGGCTGATGGATGGTCTGTGTCACAACGATCGCGGCCGGGCAGGGGCGGGGGAGAGCCCTTCACATTTTGCTTTGCAGCTGCGTGAAGCTCTCTTCTTTCACGCATAGCTCTCTGACTCTTTCGTCTACGCAGAAATGAACTGTTTTAGTAGCCACAGAAATTTGAGCCAAAAAGGTCATTAGAAATCTGTCACGCCGGGCGCGGTGGTACACGCCTGTAACCCCAGTTCTTGGGAGCCTGAGACAGGGGAATTGCAGGTTTGAGGCCAGCTTCGGCAATGCAGTGAGATTCTCAGCAACCTAATGAGACCCTGATTCAGAACAAAAAATAAAAAGGGCTGGGGGTGTAGCTGGGGGTGTAGAGTGCCCCTGCGAGGAGAAAAAGGCAATCTGTCAGGCACTGAACTAAAACTGACCCCCTGGATACATATGGCTATTAAAATTGGTACAACTGATTTGCCAGATCATGCTCTTTGCTGAATGTTACATACAATTTCTCTTCTCATTAGTCTGAAAGGATCATGCATCTGGGTTTATGGTAGTTTTCTTTCTTTTTTTCTTTTCTTCTTTCATTCTTTCTTTTTTATTTGTGGTACTGGGGATGGAACCCAGGGGCTTTTCTACCTCCGGGCTATACTCCCAGACCTATTTTATATTGTATTTGGAAACAGGATCTCACTAAGTTGCTGAGAGCCTCACTAAGTAGCTGAGGCTGGCTTTGAACCTGCGCGATCCTCCTGTCTCAGCCTCCCAAGTGTGGGATTACAGGCGTGCGCCACCACGCCCGGCCGGCTCCTATTATTTTGAAAGAGGTAGGTTGTCAATAAACGACGAGTGTGTTGGATTTGCTTCTGCTGCTTCCTGTGGAGGCAGGCATGACAATTTGGGTTTGTTACACTTCTGGGTTTTCTTTATTTCTCCAGAAAATGAGTAAGAAAGAAAACAGACTTCATTTGCTGAAGTGATAATTTATCAAATTTTCCACCTTGAATGCTGAAAAAAATGAGCTGTAAAAAATTATGTAAATGAGTTATTTCAATAAACTTAATGACAGCCTCCAGAGAAAGGCAAGTCAGAGTGAAATACATACTGGCTTTTTGGGGGAGTGGGGTGGAACCCAGGGTCATCCTACCTCCAAACTACACTCCCAGCCCTATTTTTTATTCTTTATTTTGAAACAGGGGTCTCACTGAATTGCAACAGGCCTCACTAAGTAGCTGAGGCTGATTGTGAACTATGATCCTCCTGTCTCAGCCTCCTGAATGCTGGGATCACAAGTGTGCACCACCACACCTGGCCATACTGGTTTTATTTTTTAAATTTTTTTATTGGTGCATTATAGTCATACATCTTAATGGGGTACAAGGTGGTAGAGGCACACCTGCACACATCACTCATTTAGCCCTTCCCCCATTCCCACCCCATTCCCTCCCTCTCCCTCCTTTTCATGTTTGGCTTAGTGATTGACTTTTTTTGGGGGGGTGGGGGTGGTACTGGGGTTCCTGGAAACCCTTTTACCTCTGGGCTACACTCCCAGACCTATTTTATATTTTTATTTGGAAACAGGGTCTCTTAAGCCAGCACAGCTGGCTTTGAACCTGCGCGATCCTCCAGTCTCCGCCTCCCAAGTACAGGGATGACCAGCGTGGCCACTGCGCCCGGCTGTGATTGACTCTTACATGTTTGTGAATGTGCACCATGTGCGTTAGGGAGCTTCCCTCTGCCCCCTCCTATGCCCCGCAGTTTGGTCGCCTTATTTGCTCATCTATGATTTCTCCTTCTTCGTCTAGAGTTCCTCCTATGAACCATTTTTCTCCCTAGCTTCCACATATTAAGGAGCGCATACTATTTCTTACTTTTTGTGACTAATCTCACTTAGCATAATGCTCTCCAGTTCCATCCATTTCCCTGTAAATAACATAATTTTGTTCTTCTTTATGGCTGAGTAAAGTTCCATTGTGGACATATCCCATAGTTCTGTAACCCATTCATCTGTTGATGGACATCTTGGCTGGTTCCATAGTTTGGCAGTTGTGAATTGCGCGGCTGTGAACATAGATATGCATGCATTCGTTGGGTATTTTTAAGTGACCTTTATTCTGGGTAACTCTATACACAAAAAGAAAAAAAAAAGCATAGTCAGAAATGTAAAGCACCCCGTTGGGTCCCTTAGCTGGCCAACTAGAGCTCTACACACCCAGGGTGGTAAGGCTCATGACACGACTCACTTCTTCATTCCTCCTGATTCATAAACTTAGCAATTAGTTAGGGTATCAGTGCAGTTGCTATAACAAAGACTCCACAGTTAAAAAGCGCCCTTCATAAGGTTAAGGTTTATCTCTCTTCCATGCCAAAAAGAAAAAAGAAATTGGCTGGCTCTCCTGGGCAGAGGCGGTGCCCCACAGTCACGAGGTGCCGGGTGCCAGGCTCTCTCCACCATGTCTGCCATCCTCAGCTTCACACTTTCATCCCCCATCCCAATGGAGCGTCTTTGACATCTGCCATCCCAACCGCTTTCCAGGCAGGGAAACAGGAGAGCTTTCTTTGAAAACTTGATAGACTCCTTCCATCAGTTCCTTGAGAATGCGGTCGGTGTTTTTACCTGGCACGGAGGCTGGAGTGGCCTTTATTCTGGGAGCTCTGCACACTTGGTAACTCTGCACACTTGGTAACTCTGCACACTTGGTAACTCTGCACACTTTATTCTGGGAACTCTGCACACTTGGTAACTCTGCACACTTGGTA